>NW_008653318.1:66062-69345 GCF_000695815.1 Acanthisitta chloris
GGGCATTTTGAAACCATTCATCTAACTAAAAGGAATATTTGGCTTGCCAGCAGCGGACTGGCACTGTATTCCTTATTCATGACCCAACATTTTACTTAGGAGTGCAACACTGCAACACTGTTATGCCGAAGCCTCACCACACAGCGATTGTATGCCGCCAATTAAAATTAATTATAGCTGCTGAAAACCTTAGAATGCAAACCCTTCCAAACTGCAAGGCCACACTAATCCTGCTCAGGCACTTCAGCTTCAGGAAGGAACAATAACCTTACTTTGTAGCAAGAATTTGACTACAGCTTTCACCTCTTCAGACAGGTCTAAACCTCAGATCTAGTTTGGTTAGCACTTGGATCCTGCCCTAATCCAAGCCATGATTTCGGTTCTGAACCCTAAAGCCATCTTTTCAATGAAATAAAGCCACTGAACAAGAATGGCTCGCAAGGCCTTTGTACAGATGGACAAAGACAGACACACAGGCAACAGCACAACTGGGCTGAAAAACCGCTGAGCAAGGACAGAGGATTAATGCCTGTGTGGAACCTCAATGCTGCTTGCTTTAACTCCCCAGCTCGAACAGGAACAAGCACAAGTGCGTCTCCAGAAGAAAGACAGTACAGGCTGTTGCAATTTTTCCACAGAAAGGCTCTGAGCTCGGTTCTGATGGTGTGAGGCTGCAGAGGAAGGCATTTTGTCTCCCACCAGCACAGTGATGATATGATGGCTTCCACTCAGTCTTCTGCTACCTATAGCCGAACTTCAAATTTGTACAGAGAAAGAAAAAAACGGGGGCATATCTAACTGGCATAGCTCACATTAAAAAAAAAAAAAAAAAAAGAAACATTCAAAATTCCATGAATAAAGCGAATTACTTGACAGGCACCTTCTGAATGTTTTCCCCAAAATTCTCCAGCTGAATTGAGAGAGTACTCTACAGGCCAAAAAGCCGGAGGTAACGCAGCCATTCACACCTTCTCCCCTTGCCTCCTCCACACAAATGCAGCCCAGAGGCACAGGCTTTAATCCCGCGGTCGTTAAAGGCTTTTGTCATTCAGTGAGGCTTTCCCAATCCAGACCGAAGTACTGGCTTCAAAACTCACCATCTCACATTACCTGGCCTCTGGCATCGCCCCCAAACCCGTGCACAGCAGTGATTAAGGAGACCCAGCAGCCTACACCTTCTTCTAGGGATTCACACCAATTTCCCTAAAGCAGTCAAACAATAGTTTTCTTTCCACAATCAGAGGCCTAAAACAAATCCTGCATTTAGTTTAAAATATCTAACAGGGAGATCTGATGTAAATTGAAGCACATACAGTGGAATGTAATATAATGGGAATTGGAGAATTATAGAGATTTCTTCATATGCAATCAGTTTCAAGAATTCTTAAACAAGTGTAATTAGGAATAAGAAAGCCAATCACCAGGTAAGTAAGCCTCCCACTGCGGTTTTCCCTTCCCAGGCTTAAGAGTACATGACCCAGACACTGCTATTTCCATGCAGTGTTCTCCAATACATTTGGCAGGCTTTGGGCGTTAAATCTGTTCTATTACAGAAAATATGTTGAAAATACATCTATGTCAATCCCTCTGCTAAAGCATCCTGAGAAAGCCTGGCACCATGCTTAATTCCAAATCCATGCGATAACTCTGCAGTGTTAGGCCTGGGCTGAATGGACCAACAGCAGGGCAGCATCGACCTCCTCCTACAGAGGACCTGCCCTCTGACAGTATCCCAGTCACCATCCCTTTATCGATTTCAGGTTGCTGAAGTAGAAGCCCTACATGCACGGAATTCATTTCCCAGCAAAGGCAAGCAAAGCCCGACCCCAAGGCTCCTCTTAAAAATCCCCACTGGCAGTCCTCCAGGCTCTCCCTTCTCTCTACAAGCCCTCCAGAACCCCCAAGGCTGCTGGGGGGCAGAGGGGTTCAGCCCCTCACTACCAATCCACCATACCTCGCCGAGCTGCCTTGCCTCCCATTCTGCATCCCTGTCTAATAAAACCAGGGAATGCACAGTTATGAAGACCAAGAAGTGTTCCCCATAATTCTTATTAAGGGAGCAGTGCTGCAGTGAATTATGATTATGTTGTATAATGAAATCATCAGGGAATAAAGATGTGGCTGCACATCCATCTCCAGCTATCCCAGGCAGCCAGGAGTGATTTACAAACAGATTGGGCCGACATTAAAAAAATCAAACAATCAGGAGCTCAGACTTACTATATCACATTATTTCCATGCTACTTTCAAATACTCTCATAGGCCATAAAGCTCAGTCAGCTTAAGGACCTCAAATTATAACTAGGAGTTAAACCTTTAAGTTCCACCTAAATTACAGAGTAACTCAGACTGAAAATAAGTCTGTCCTAGGTTTTTCCTCTTAGATATGTCTCACTCAAATGGATGCCAACAGAAGTAAAGTAACAGGCATTAAAAGCTTCACACGGAAAAAAATTAAGCATGTTACTACTGTCATTTTTTCAGAAGTAAAGATAAAAATCACCAAGAACAGGGCAACAGCAAGACACAAAAACCAGCAAAAGGCAGTATCTAAACCATCATTCTCTTTAGATTCCACTGGATGACCTTAAGTATTACTGAATGATATCACTTCACCCTCTGAAGATCTAAAACTGAAATGAGGTCTTTTATGTAAAGATCTTCCTTTTGAAAGCTATTTGGATAGACAGGTCTTTGACCTAACCGAAGCACTAGGCACACATGATGCCTGAAAGACAAGCACTGGGGTACTTGGGGAGGTTTGATGCACCAGAACCTGGCGACAGTGACAATTTCACGGCAGGGGAGAGGGCAGGTCAGGGGGGAGCGGCTCCTCAGCCTTTATATACCATAACGCATCTCTATTAGTAGCAAGAGGAAATTTTGCTCCTGCAAACGGTGTCATTTTAATCCAGAGCCGCTACCTCCCGAAAGGGGCTGGGCCGGGGTACTTGGGGAGGTTTGATGCACCAGAACCTGGCGACAGTGACAATTTCACGGCAGGGGAGAGGGCAGGTCAGGGGGGAGCGGCTCCTCAGCCTTTATATACCATAACGCATCTCTATTAGTAGCAAGAGGAAATTTTGCTCCTGCAAACGGTGTCATTTTAATCCAGAGCCGCTACCTCCCGAAAGGGGCTGGGCCGGAGAGTGTACATAAGGTGGTGGATCCCGAGCCAATGGGGATATTGCGCTATAGTTAGACACTGGATCCTAAGCGATGGTGACTATAAAGGCTGCTCAGGGCTGAGCCGCTCTGGATGACACCGGCATGGTGCCCTTAG
>NW_008653319.1:0-19309 GCF_000695815.1 Acanthisitta chloris
GAAAGGAAAGGAAAGGAAAGGAAAATACTGATATTTTTGGCATTTAAAATACCATAGCAGAATCAAATGCCATCAAACTAAAGAGACACAGATGACTTGTAGAATGCCCTAATTTTTGTAATGACATGATTAGATTCATTCAGTGCCACTGATCTCTTCAGATACATGTGTAGGTCTATTGATCACAAATCTGCCTCCCTGTTATGCTAACAGATGCACAGTTATTAATCTTGGAAACAATCCACATCCCCTTTTCAGAAAGATCAGAAAGGCTAATGAAGGATGACATGGCATCTTGTGTGGAGGAACAGCTCTGCCCTTCCTATAAATGGGCAAAAATAATGCCAGAATGTCAGAACCTGTGAAAAAAACCTACCAGGAAAATTAATTGTGCCATGCATCATAATCTTTTCATTCTCCTCTGACGTTTTAAGCCAATATCTGTCTCAGATTACATGTTCAGTGCAGCAACTCTGCAAATGCATGACACCTGCTAACTGTTCTTCCTCCCCTCTCAAACTTCTCATTTACCAACCTTTGTTAAGTGCTCCTGTGGGTTGACACAGCAAAATGCAAGCCAAAAAATGCTCTCTACCAGAGCACTAATAGCTCAACAGTCTGAGCCAGGGTTATTAAGCCACATCCTAAGCTGTGTCTGGGCTATTTGGTAATATAAATAAATAATGAGGGAAACACAGGAAATCTGTGCTCAGAAGACATTAGCATTCTGACTGGTGGGGTTCAGTTAGTGCCAGGAGCTATGTGATGTACAAAACACACTATTTGTATATTCATTTTGCAAGATAAAATCTTCAATCTATTAGCAGATTTGCCTCGGTGAACAATAATGAAATGACATACTTTATAAATTAACCAAATCAAAGATCATATGACTCTTCTCATCTGCTTTTGAGATTATGGCTTATCCTATCAGACAAGTTTGGGTTTTTTTACCATATTTAAACCTATTAAAACTGGTTTCATATATGGCTAACAAGTTTGGTTTTTTTTACCATGCTTAACCCTATTAAAACTGGTTTCATATATGGCTCATGCACTTCTTTAGTGATGACTCCTTTGGACATTTAAATGGCAATAAAAGCCCTTATCAACAAACTAACCAGATTCGTGCTGAGTAAGCAACAAAATCCTGTAGAAAAGGAACACAGAGGCATTTTTACCATTATTTTGGTCATTTAAATGTTGCTAAGGTTCAAAGGTTTTTATTTCCTTTTTCTCTGATAAATTGGACTAACCTTAAGAATATGGAGGTAAGCGATTTCTTGAACTTTCAAAGACCCAGGGATGCTCCTCCCATGACCATTCTCTTCCTCTGTAGGATATCTGAAGGAGTTTAATCCTCCTTCCTGAAAAAGTAAGGATTTCAAATCATCCAGAATGTGCTATGAGGTCAAAGAGACATTACACAGATTCTTGTGACACAACTGCTGTACTTACATTTTTAGAATATGTGCAATGACTGAACTTACTAAATTCCTGGGAGACATCAATGACATTTGTGTGGTAGATGCTTTAAGACATCTGGATATGTGGCTAAGGAGGTAAGTAACTTAAGTGTAGCACCTACAGTGTTGGTGTCCTCAACTGGGGAGGTAAAAACACAATAGGATTAAAAAGGTATTATCACATTATTGGAGATCAGGATTGCAAAATTATTTCTCAGAAAGAAGAACAGAAGAATTACAGACATTAGAGGATAAATCAGGGCTTGGCTTCTAAATGATACTTGAGAACTGAATTTGCCTAAGGCTGATTATGTTAAACTTAAGTTCAAATAAAAAAATGAGAGAGGAATGAGTGACTGTGGCTATATTGGAACACCAACTTGGGTGCAGGTTCCCCTTCTGGTGTTTGTTTCAACACTTGGGCCTGACGAGTATGGTAAGTGATTTTGTGATTTTGTAAATGATCCAGTTTCCTAATTCATGTGTTTTACTTAGCTCAAAAGATTATAAATTCTCACAGCAGTTTGTTTTGTTCTGCTGGGAAGGAGAAGGCAAATAGGAAGAAGTAAAGGAGGGAAAGCATGTAAGGCAAGATTGATTTTGGAGTCTGTAATGGCAGGTTTATTGATTCTGACCCATGAAGTATGAAGTTATAGATTTCTGTGATGTTACAAAGCCAGCTAAAACAGCTACAGAATGTCACACACTACCCAAGTATCGGTCAATTAAATTCTTGCTTTATATCTTTTGGTTGTTTAATGTACATTGTAGACATGATTTAACAGCTGGATCAACCATCCAGCCCTTTTTTTTTTCTTCAGTAGCAAACAGTATTGTCTACTTTACACAAATAGGGCCATAAGAGCTATATGATCCTCCTAGAGATAAGATTTTAACACCAAAAATAAGGAGAGGGCCATGGCATTTACACATTTTTAAACATTTTTAGCTAAATGCAAATCATTCTGTATTGAATAAAATTTTTGCTTTACTATAAATAAATGAAAGTGTACTATTATTTCTTGTGTGTACTGGTGTTTCTTCTGGGAAGACAAGTTCAAACAAAACTCAGAAAACCTTATGAAGGAAGAAAACATGGAATGGAAAGAAAGCTATTATTGTTGGTCCTATTTCTTGGAGATGTGAAGATGCTACAATTATTGAAGAGGTTGCAATTATTGTATTGAGGACAGACCTCATTGCTGTATACAACTTCTTCACAGAAGGAAGTGGAAGGGAAGGCACTGAACTCTTCTCTTCTCTTTGGCAACCAGGGACAGGACCCAGGGAATGGGCTGGAGTTGTGTCAGGGCAGGGTTAGGCTGGAGATTAGCAACTGGTTCTTCCCCCAGAGGTGTTTGGGCACTGAACAGCTCCCAGGGCAGTGGCACAGCCCCAAGGCTGACAGAGCTCCAGAGGTGTTTGGCCAGTGCTCTCAGCATAGAGTGTGATTTTCAGGGATGTCTGTGCAGGGCAGGGGTTGGACTAGATGCTCCTCAAGAGTCCTTTCCAAATCTGATTATTCTGTCATTCTGTGATCTGTGATTTAATTGGTGTTCCACAGCAAATATGAACACTTAGAACTAAGTATTCTGTGTCTGGTGGATTTGAGATTTTCATTCATCTTCACATTACAGGAACAACCATGGATACTTTCCTGATGAATCAGACTCTATGTCTCCATGAGGACATGTTTAGAACACACCAAGGTCTTGTCTACCCAAGTTTCTTTCTTGCAGCAGCCAGGATAGAAAAAATGGGTGTGTGACATGGCCATAACCTGCACCATGAGCTCTGATGCATTTGTGTGTTCCCCCAATTAAGACACAGTCCACAAATCATCCCTTCTGGGTGCTGCATCTCTGCTGTTCATTGTCTAGCAGAATAAAAATTATATTTGAGGGAAATGAAACTCCAGAGGTAGCAATCAGTACAATTACATTAAAAGTTCTACTTGACATGCAGGTCATAAAAAAATATAATTAGGTTTGTTTACTATTACATTCCAGGAGTATTTCATTGAGCTGTGTGAACTCCATGGCACTCAATGTGAAAATATACATGCAAATTGTTCCCTGTTCTGAGGGATTCATGTGAAGTTTCATATCCATAGATATTGATTTCCTTGTCCAGTGAAGTCACCTGCCCAGCAAAATTTTACCACTACAGTCAAATGAAGAAATGCTAAGATTTTGCTGGGCAATCATGTAGACATGTTGACTAATTTGGAACAAGAGATTTTCTAGTTGTCTTAATTCGAACACAACAGGGTAAGTGGAATACACAAGAAGCCCAAAAATCTTCAAAAACGTATTTTTCAAATGAGATCAGGAAGGCACCTATTTAATCTTCAATTTGTCTCAAGAAATTAGAATTTATGAATTCCTCTCTCTACATCTTATATGTTTCACTAGACTTCACTGCTCCAGAGCTAGAGGGATCTGCTTCTGTATGTTCCTCTTAAATGGATCCAAAACACAGTGAGTAGTTTCTGAGTAAATTTTATACATTGTTTTTCAGTCAATGGATTTGAGGCCACTCCTGCATTTCATTGCCATTTGATGAACAAATATATAAGCTTTTCACTGCAATTTGGCAAAGAAGCTATTGTGGTGTAAGTTTTGTGCAAAAATAAGGCAAGAACAATAATTACATGATGTTTCATGGGATCAAATTTGCTCACACCAACTGTTGAACTTGTGTCTATTAGCTACAATGACATAGACTAATGTAGAGAAAGAGATCCCCTACAGGAAAGAAGACAAAAAAACAATGGATGGCAAACATCTTAATAAATGAGACTTTTGATATTTAAGATATCTCACTGGAGGTGAGTTAGGTGAGGTAAAAATACATGTATCAATGAAGAATGTATTCATTTTCCAGAAACCAAAATGTGATATTCTGCTATCTCTGTAACTTACCTATATCATATGGACCTCTCTGTTTTTTTCCATGAAATTATGATGGTTAATGTCACAGCAACTATAAAGCAAATTTGGAAATGGAATTAAAATTCCAAGAACATGAAGGGAACATGACCCTAATTTGCTCTAACCCTGATCTCCATCCAAAATCTCTATCCTTCAATTTCAGTGAGATCTGAAGAGAAGAAGAAAACACAGGGAAGCCAAAGAGCTGAGGCCACACCTTGAATCCTGTGCTCAGTTCTGGGCCCTCAGCTCAGGAGGGACATTGAGGGGCTGGAGCAGGTCCAGAGCAGAGCAACGAGGCTGGGGAAGGGACTGGAGCACAAGTGGCATGAGGAGAGGCTGAGGGAGCTGGGGGTGTTCAGCCTGGAGAAGAGGAGGCTCAGGGGAGACCTTCTCACCCTCTGCAACTCCCTGACAGGAGGTTGGAGTCAGGTGGGGGTTGGTCTCTTCTCCCAGGCAACCAGCAGCAGGACAAGAGGGCACAGACTCAAGCTCTGCCAGGGGAGGGTTAGGTTGGAGATTAGGAAGAGATTTTTTCCAGAGAGAGTGCTCAGGCATTGGAATGTGCTGCCCAGGGAGGTGGTGGATTCCCCATCCCTGGAGGTTTTCAAGCTGAGACTGGATGTGGCACTTAGTGCCATGGGCTAGTGACTATGGTAGGGTTGGACTCAATGATCTTGGAGGTCTTTTCCAACCTAGTTGATTCTGTGATTCTATGATCAGATTCTCTTTTTTCAACTGATTTTTATACACCATTTCTAGGTCTGGTTGTCAATTAGTACTATATAATGAGGGCATGCTGAAGTTGAAGAAATTACCATGTCTTATTCATTTATTGCTGCTGCACTTCCAACACATATAGATCACATTGTTATCTATACTGCTTTTTTTTTTTTCTTGCTGAACTTAATAGTCCTCATGTGGGGCCAGGCTGCCTTATGTGGAATGGAAGAACAATCACAGCAGTGGTTCAGTTCTCCTTTTCCCTAGCCAAAATAACTGAGCCAACTCACAGTGGGAGCATAGGTATGCAGTGTTGAGCCTCTCCAGTCAGAAGTATTAACTCCTTGGATGCAAAATGAAACAGAGAAGGAATTGGGTCTGTGAACTACAATATCACTCATGGTTATGGTGGGAGTGGGCACACTCTTCACTCAGAGTTGTGCCTAAATTCACACTCCAGCTTTTTGTAGGTTTGCATTTCATCTCATCAGTTTAACATTGCTTGCCTTAAACCATAACTATAATCTTACACTGAAGTGAAAAAAGAAAAAGATATATTGTAAGAAAGTTCTCTTTCTGGTTTTGGAGGTTTGGTTTTGTTGTTTGTTTTTTTTTAATGAACATCTGAGTAAATTAAATAAGTGTCATGGATCAAACCCACAGCATTTATAAATCATCCCAACTCCACTGATTTCAGTTCAGCTGAGAATCTGGCCCAGTAATTATGAAGTCAAACAACATAATCTGATTTGCATGAAATGTTACATGCAAGAGTGAACTGGGAAACATGATGTGGGATCCTTTTATTCAGCTTTTTAATTACTTTTACATAATTCTACGAGGCAGAGATTATTACATTCAGAGGACAATGTTTGATCCCCTTTGGTTAATTTAAATCTCATTTGAAAGTTCCTATGGGAGGGTTTTGGATCAGAATGTCTAACACCACAGCCATGTTTACACCAATGGCAGTGAAAGCATTCAAGATACATAAGACAAATAAACAAATCCTGATTAAAAACCAAAATACTGTTCAACAACAAGCTACACACAGACATTTATAATTTTCCTCATGCAGCTCTTATGAACGAATAAATACTTATCTCCAAGTTACATATGGGAAAACTCAGAGCAGCAAAGTGAATTGCTCACTGCTGCAGCAAAGTCATTTCAGTCCAGGTTTGAAACTTGGGAGGTTTTGGCTATTAGACTTTGTGTCCCTCTTCCAATTAACTAGTTTGGCTTTTTTTATTTTTTCACTTGGCAAGAGAGAAAAAAAAATAATTCCTCTGTTCTTTCACATTCCCATCATTTCTAAATTGCTCCCTCTACACATAATTCTTCAGTTATATTTCTGCTTCTGGTAGATTCCTCTTCCTCACCTGTATGTCTTCTACTGCACATGAAAGATGATTTCTTATGATCTATTTTTGCAACTAAATGACATTATTTTATTCCTTTTTAGGGATATGCAGCAACAACTAGAGGACTTCATAGTCTTCTACAATAGAAGACTTTATATCTGTGTGAAGACAAGTACAATGGATAAGATTATATTAAAACTGTTTAAGTGTTATTTAGATAGTATCTTCTATTGCACATAACATTTTTAAAATTAGTTTTTAAAAAAGATTTTATATGCTGGAGTAGGATCATGGGAAGCACTGAATGAGTTTTGTTTGCCTAAGGTATATAAAGGCATATTCCTAACTACTCAATTTATGTCAGACCCCCCCCAGACCTTCCTTTCTTGCACTTCACACCCACTGTAACCTATTTATCTTTTCATAGAATCATCAAATCATCAAGGTTGGAGGAGACTTCTAAGATCATCAAGTCCAACCATTAACCTGTCACTGCTGGAACCTCTAAACCCTAACCCAGATCCTCCAGTGCCACATCAGACACCTCTGAAACACCTCCAGGGATGGTGACTGCACCACCTCCCTGGGCAATCTATTCCAGTGCCTGAACACCCTAATAGGGAAAAAAAATTTCCTAACATCTAATCTGACTCTGCCCTGTCTCAGCTTATGACCATTCCCTCTAGTCCTCTCCCTGCAGCCATGGCAGAACAGACATCCTCCACCTCTCTACAACCCCCTTTTGATGTAGTCCCTTTGCTTACAAACTTTTATGTCCATTTGACAGGTTTTTTTACATTGAGGATGGTCAGGACATGAGTGAATAATATAGGACTGACCATTCTGCAACTGACCATTCTGTCAGCTGCATTCTCCCAAACAGTTTTACATATATAATCTTATGATTAGCTGAAGATTGTCACCATGCTCAGTCATGTCTCAAGGATAATTAGAAGCCAGACTTCTATAAATATTTTCTGATTGGTGTAATCATATAGGTACCTTGAAGGGAGGCCCAGTAGAACAAGTCAAAACTCAAAAGAGCTGAAGAATTAACACTGGACAACAACAATAAGAATATTATAAAAATATGGCAGAATTTTTGAGAGCAACTTGACTCTTGTTAAAGGTTGCCACAGTGGATGATATTCTAGAAAGAATCAAAAACCAAAAAGAAGTAATAAAAAATACATTGAGCAGATAAGCTAGCATGGCTGGAATACAGGAACCCATGGTGAGATCCTTTGACTTCATGCACATCATGGTGTTCAACCAAGAAAAGATTCACACAGGGCAGCCAAGAACTATATTACCCAGCAAATTTGGAGATTACACAGAAACCTTAGGTGGTCAGCTAAACAAAAAAATGCTGCACAGGACAGCTCTGACAGCAGCCAGCAGGAAAAAAAGCACTTTTGCTTTTATCTCGATTCAGCACTGAGGATAAGACAAACAATGAGTGTCTGTACACTGGGTATGCAATGTCATCATTTAGGCAAGAAATAAACCCCTTGGGTGGGATTCAATTTGTGACCAAGACTCCTAAATCTAGGTCTATCTTAAGGACTCTCTATCACTTGAAGAACACTCAATGGACATCTTGTCAGTACACTTGGTGAAGATGAATGATTTGGATAAGTTTAGGTTAGATTTCTAAGTATTGTATAAACATAGGAGCCTAGAGGCCCTTTAGGAGCACTGGAAAACCTAGTATTCATCCAGGAAGATGATAATCCATAGGTCTCATGTCATGTCTTCCAGTCCATGTAAATACATTGGGCATGTAGTACACTACTAGTCTCTTCCAGCTGAGATTTTTGGATGAGCTGACAGATCTAATGCAGCACTCGTGGATGACACATGCATTGGCCAAGACACAATGCCAAAGGCATCTTGGCCTGGATCAGGAATAGTGTGTCCAGCAAGACTAGGACAGTGATCATCCCCTCTGGACTCGGCACTGGGAAGGTCACACTTCAGTGCTGTCTTCAGTTTTGAGCCCCTCACTGCAAAAAGGACATTGAGGCACTGGAGTGAGTTCAGCCAAGTACAGTGAGGCTCACCAAAGGTCTAGAATGCATGTCTGGTGAGGAGAGGATGAGGGAATTGGATTTGTTTAGTCTTGAGCAGAGTCTCAGGGGTGACCTCATGGCTCTCTACAACTACCTGACAGGGCATTGTAGAGAGGTGGGGGATGTGTGTCCTGCCAGGGCTGCAGGGAGAGGACCAGAGGGAATGGTCATAAGTTGAGACAGGGGAGAGTCAGATTGGATGTTAGGAGAAATGTTTTCCCTTTTAGAATATTCAGGCCTTGGAATAGATTGCTCAGGGAGGTGGTGCAGTCACCATCCCTGGAAGTGTTCAAGAGGCATCTGGAGCTGACACTGGAGGATCTGGTTTAGGGGTTCCAGCAGTGGCAGGTTAATCATTGTACTCAATGATCTGAGAAGTCTCCTCCAACCTTGATTATTCTATGAGACTATGATTCCTGCAGCAGTGAATGGAAGCCGGATAGAGCAAAAATATGGCTTCTCAAATGGTTCTGGATTCTTGTCTGCAGGAAAGGACCCTGGAGCCTTTCAGTTGGCTCTTGCAGCATTTTTCCTTTCTGCAGCTGTCACCATGCACAGTGACATTTCCACCAACAGTGACAGGAGTACAATACTGGGGGGGCAGTGCTGTGTGTGCCATTTTTCTGAGGAACAACTCTGTGATTTTGTCCTTGTCTCCATCACAATGCCTTCCCTGGCTATGCATTTCTTTTTACTTGTACCTTATTCTTCCCAGTCCATTAAAAATATGTCAGAAAACCATTCTTCTATAGTCTGCTTTCCAGTCTCTCTGCAAGAACAGATAGCTGACTCATTAATAAATCTTTCACTTTTTTTTTTCTTTGACCAGCTAATTCATCAGGCTCTGTATGACTAGGAATAATTAGATAACTTACAACAATTCTATTGAGCTTTACAACTATCAGCTAACCAATCTTCCTGACACCCCTGTGGAGATATAATTAAAAAGTCTTCAACCTATGTACAAGATTATTTCTCATTCTAAAGGTACAAAAGCTTCTTGTTGCTGCAAACAAATATTTTAACATTTTGCCTATTTTTATGTTTCATCTCATTTTTTCACATTTTTAAAGGTGAAGACAGACAAGGAAATAACAAAGGATATAAACCAGGTTTTGTTGGTGGGAAGCCCAGCATGTCTGAAAAATAACATAGATTTCATGAGAGTCATTGAAAAACTGAAGAAGCAAAATTTGAAGACTGTTGTTAATGTGCTACTTTTATTCTTTTTTTTCCCACAGGTTTTCAAGCTATCTGAAAATATATTTAAAAAAAAAAAAAAAGATCCTAGTTCCAGTCAAAAACATGTGAGATCAATGGTAAAAATTTGTGAGATCTAAATAAAGCTTTTTCCTTTAGGATCACATAATATAACTGAAGTCTTAATATTGGATTTTATTTCACTTCTCTTCTTCAAATATGAAAAAAGACAAAGTGAAAATTAGGCCATAAATACTTTTCAAAGTATGAAAAAAATATGGTAAATTTGCCTATTTAGACTTTAATGGAACACAATTTTACCTTTTCATTCAGCACAGGATATGAAAAGCACATAAGTGCAAGAAAACATATTAAGAACTAAAACAATTTTTCTACATAAAATTAACAGCCAGAGAGTTAGAACTTGGCTTAGTGTTAGCAAATTGTTTATTCGTCTTAACATCAGTGATAGTCCCAGAGCATCAACTGTAATCAGAAATCTGTTTGCAAAGCTAAGTCTTTCAATCTATTCACTTCTTCCTCTTCTCATAAAAAATAAAAGCTTTCTCTGTTGCTATTCCTGTCTTTTCTTAAAAAAAAAAAAAAAAGTGACTTGGGGAGGAATTAAAAAAAGAGAAAGAAAGAACATAAACTTTTAGACTGGTTAAATTTCATTAAAAAACCTCACAGCTGACAAATATTTGCAAGCCTGAACAGACTTAAGAATATTATTCTGTTATAAGTTTGGCCACAGAATTATTTGGGAAAAAAACACGTAAAAATAAATTTCATAAGACAAAAATAATCAGGTAGCATTGTGAGATTATTTCTATGTCCTGTTTCCATTCTGCCCTTATCACACTTTTTGCTGCTTGTATGGTCAGGGATTCCTCAGCTCAACCTTTGAAATGAACTGCAAGAGCTAGTCTGTTATCAGAAGACATTATCTGAAAATATCTGTCCAACAGTCAGGGAGAGTAAAGAAAGTTAGCAGCAGGGAACTGGATTAAGGCCAATGGTACAAAGAATGAAAAAAGGGTATCCCATATACAGGCATCAAGCAGCTTTTAACTTGTCAAGTGAGCTGTGAAGGCATCTTTACAAATGTGTGTGACACACTTATCATCTCAGGTCCAAAGTGCAGAGCTGTATCATGGCTTGCAATGAAATAAGAAACCACAGTGCTTTTCCCCACAGACTTCCCCACGTTTGACTGCTTCCAGGCTGGAAAGCAGAAGTTGTACATCTACAACTTCCCTAACCCCTCAGCCTGTAGTAAAAAGCTAACAAAGTCAAGGGAAGAATGATGGAATGTGGGCTGATGAGGGAGGTATGACCAGGAAGCTCTGCCAGGGGAGGGTTAGGTTGGAGATTAGGAAGAGGTTTTTTCCAGAGTGCTCAGGCATTGGAATGTGCTGCCCAGGGAGGTGGTGGATTCCCCATCCCTGGAGGTTTTCAAGCTGAGACTGGATGTGGCACTTAGTGCCATGGGCTAGTGACCACAGTAGGGTTGGACTTGATGATCTTGGAGGTCTCTTCCAACCTTGTTGATTCTATGATTCTATGATTCAAACAAGCACATAGCACTATCAGAATTCACCAAAATCTACTCTAGCTCAGTAGCAAAGGTGAGGCAGGAAGAGAGGCAGTTCAGTGAGATACCTGACCCAACTCCCATACATATAGCTATATATACAAATACACACATAATATACATATATATATGTAACTTTAAAAGGTAAGGGTGCAGCTTTCTACTACTTTTCAGATCCATTTCTGCATTCTATATCCCTGACAAGTCTGTCAGATGAAAGGAGGAATAACTCACAGCCTTTTAGCTGGTCTTACAGGGGATTTCTTCCTTCCATTTGAATGTCTAGTGATTGGTGAACAAGCCTCTGCAGCTCAGCAGAGAATCCTCAAGTGGCTTCTGGTGTTATTTTGATAGTATTAAGACAATGGTGCATTATAGCATGATATGTTGGGCTTTTTGTCTGAACTCTTCCTTTCCTCCTGAAGGAATGCTCCTGCTTTCTAAATTGGAAGAAGTCTTTTAACTTAGAAAGAACCTGTCGAAAGGAATCTCTCTCATTTTTTTTCAGCTTTGAAACTAAGGACATTAAATGGAATTGCAGGGGTTTTTTTTCAGTGATTGCAGATTGGGGATTATGCATTTTTCTTTCAGAGAAAGCAAAATGCTTTCCATCAAAGACGTTTTCTCAGTAGTATATTAAACACTAAATTGGTCTATTTGTTTCAAGTAATTCGACTATCTGCAGGTTTGACTATATAATGTTCAAGAACAAAACTGGAGATGTTCAGCAATATCTTCTTGCAAATAAATATGTAAGACAACATGGTATTTATCTAAGATAGAAGCATTGTATGACTTAAAATAAAGTGGCAAATGCATTTAATTAATTAACAGAAAAGGTTTAAAATTCAAGCTAGAGAATCATTTTCATCAACATTCCTAATAATACTGTGATATAAATATCAGGGAAAGATATATGTTTTTTCTTTACAGCTGTGGGCAACATTTTCACAAGGCACCATGTGAAAATGGCTGTAAAGTAGGAATGGTGTGTCTAGGTTCACATTTATTATCCTGAAAACTGATCCCTGATTGTTGGAGTGCCAAAGCATATAGACATGTTAGCACTTGAAATCAACATTCCTTGGGTGCCTCTGTATTCCCACTGGAGGTTCTATTTTTATGTGCCCATGCAGCTATACACGTCCCAATCAAAATCTAGAAAACACTTTTTTTCTCCACTTGAATCCACTGTACACCTGGATGAGGAAACCTGCACTACAGAGAATGCAGAAGTGCCATTTTCTTTTAAAACCCAACCACAGGAGGAGAAAACCAACCCCTTTTATAATAACATTCTCTGCACAGTAGCCAAGCCATAAATCTGGACATGACTGGGAAAGCATTAGAGAGACCACTTAGTGGGATAAGGATGGAAAGTAGGGACTTAAAATTTAACATCTATTTAAGGAATCATTCTTTTTCTTACATTACAGGCATATTCTTTAAAATATAGAAATGTTCTTTGGAAATGAATTGGAGTTCAGGTGTTCCTATCCTGGAGAAAGTGCCTTAAGGATTGCAGAGACTTTAGTCACATTCTTTGTTTTGCCTTCAGAATCACTAATTCTTGCAGTTTTCCCCCCAGAGTAGCTCAAGCTGGTCCTGCCTAGCCTAATATTTGGTGCTTTAGTTCCCCTCCTGGTTGCAGGAATTTTAGCTCTGACACCCCTTAGAGTGCTGAAGCTTTAGTATCCACATCCATATCCTTCAGGGTAAGCATTTGAATTAACAGAATTAACTGCAGTAAGATTATTCATCTGGCTGTAGAGTTTAATTAAAATTCTAGACTGAGTGTATTGTCTTGCTAAGATCATATTTTACTTGTTGGGAATTCCAAATGAGTTGTTGCTTCCCAGTCCATCTGTGAATCATAAAAAGGGTTTAGGTGGGAGCCAGGTGCTACTTTCAGACATATGTTAGAGCTTAGATTTAAGCACATTACAAACTTTATCTTCCAAACCAAAGGTGCCCAGATTTTCATGCCACTATCTCAGGTGAAAAGGATCAGTCTTCGACATAAATGCTTTACATTCTATCTGAGTATCAGGTTAGAGGGAATTAGGCAGTCTGAGTGTCAACCTGCATGATAAAGGACATTTTTAAAAGCTTTAAATTTCATCACACAAGAGAAATGCTTTTCCTTTTGAATCACTTTCAGGCTTTATTTTTTTCATTTTTATCAAGTTTGTATATGGCAACAGTGAAAATAATAAATAAATAAGTACTTTCTTACTGATCCATTGCTAAATCAATTAAATATTTCTCTTACAAGCTGCACATTTAAATGAAAGAGATGAGAATGGTAATGAGAGTTTAGATGGTAGTAAAGAAAACCTGAAATCCTTTTCATCTGTGAACTAAGAAACTTGAACAAATATGTAAACCTCTCACTATCTGAGAAAAAAAAAGGAAAAGATAGTGAGGAAAAATCTGTGTTCCTTTGTGAATGACCACACATATCCCACTGTAAGTCACTTGTAGATTAAGTCTAGAAAGAGCAATAACTTAGCCCTGTTCCCTCCCCATATTTAGGAGGCTACTGAAAGTAGCATATTACTCTGTTTTTTTGTGTTAAACACTGACTTCATGGAGGGCTTAATATATTCCTTCTTCTAAAAAAGATTAACCTTATTCATTAGAGGTGCCACAATTCATACTTAGTGGCAATGCTTTAACTGTAGCATGATGATATTTATGTGACAGGGTTGCATACAAAGGAGACATAATACCATCTACATAAATGGCCAGAGAATGTTTCTTTTCTCTAGCAAGCTACAGCTCACCCTCCTGACAGAGCAAATGAATATACAAATGAAGGGTTTGTCTCTGTTTCACAGTGACTGTACAATAAATATTTCCCTGGGAACGTTAAGTGTCAACAGACAGGAATTTTCTATAAAATTACTGTTTCATTTTTATGGAAGATGGATCCTCCTCTTTTTTTTTTTTTTTCTAAACATTGCCAGTGTGTCTGCTTGCTCTCTTGAAGCTCTTTTTTTCTCTTGCATACAACTCCAGTTGTGAAAGATGCAAGTGATGAGATATTAATAAAAGATTATGAGGCTTTACTGTATCTGTGCAAGCTTAGAGCATGTTCTTTCTCTCTCTGTTCCTCTCTATACACATACCACACACATACATGTATATACAAAGATAAAGGCACTGTAAATAGCAGATAAAAGCAAGATAAAAGCATATATAAACAGGTCCTGGTGACAATTCCTGGAAGCCCTGGTTGTATCTATACAGATATGCCATAAAGCTGTGAGTCTGCTTCAGGTTTCAAGTGCACTAAATTTATATCTACACTGTGTATCTTACTGTCAAAGGCCTAGATGTTTTTCTATTGATCACAGCAACTTCATGTCAGGTTAAATGCACCATGATACACCTAACCTATTAAGTCAACTTTGTCTCTACCACGAAGAGTAAAAAAGAACCAAGTCTGTTAAATTGCATTACCTTTTGCAACCTCTTCAAAAAGAAAGCAGAACAATTTTTTAACTGAGGTCACATGAGGTACAACATTTCCTCCTTTTTGTTGTTACATTAATTATTAAACTCTTGGGTATGATTGGTAGGTTTGGAAGAGTGTGCTCTTTCTAGCAGACTCTTGGAAAGTTTATGAGGACAGTAAGCTCCAGTTCTCCCTGGTTGTTGTCAGCAGATGTACTTGCCAATGAAACAAGAATGAGTAATGAGCTGCTATTGCATGGCACAGCTTTAGAAATGTGTCCAAAGCAAGAAGTTTTAGGCAATGGATAGTTTTTCCATTGTTAAGGCTGAGCAAAGTTGATGGCGACAAATGGCAAAACAAGTTGTTTATTAAAATTTGGCTTCTAAAAACAAGTGCTGTGCAAGCACAGTATTGACTGGAAGATGTTTCTGGTTTGGTCCAGCTCTTGGCACCTTTATACCTGCGTATGGTATGATGAGTGAATAAGGACTGTCTGCCAGTATTCCTGGAGAGTTTCAAGTGAGTTTCAGGCTTTTGTATTTGGACAAAAATTGCATATAGGTCTTTAGGATGAGTGAAGTTGTCTTGAGGCAACCTGATGAAATGGATAGAGACAATCAGGAATGCATTCCACGAGTACACTAATAGTAATAGGAAATATCTTGCAAACCAGATTTCCTTCCTCTCTGCCCACTACCCTCAATCTTGATTAAAAGCACAGAATCATAGAATCATAGGATCAACCAAGTTGGAAGAGATCTCAAAGATCATCGAGTCCACCCCTACCGTGGTCACTAGCCCATGGCACTAAGTGCCACATCCAGTCTCAGCTTGAAAACCTCCAGGGATGGGGAATCCACCACCTCCCTGGGCAGCACATTCCAATGCCTGAGCACTCTCTCTGGAAAAAATCTCTTCCTAATCTCCAACCTAACCCTCCCCTGGCAGAGCTTGAGTCTGTGCCCTCTTGTCCTGCTGCTGGTTGCCTGGGAGAAGAGACCAACCCCCACCTGACTCCAACCTCCTGTCAGGGAGTTGCAGAGGGTGAGAAGGTCTCCCCTGAGCCTCCTCTTCTCCAGGCTGAACACCCCCAGCTCCCTCAGCCTCTCCTCATGCCACCTGTGCTTGAGTCATAGAATGGTTTCGGTTGGAAGGGACCTTAAATATCATTCAACCCCCCTTGCCATGGGCAGGAACACCCGTCAGTAGATCAGGTTGCTCAAAATATCATCCAGCCTGGTCTTTTACACTTCCAAGAATGAGGCATCTACAACTTCTCTGGTGAATCTGTCTCAGTGCCCCACAACCCTCACAGTAAAGATTTTCTTCCTAATCATCTGATCTAAACCTACCTTCTTTCAGTTTAAAGCCATTCCCCCTTGTCCTATCACTGCATGACCTTGTAAAAAAAAATTCCCTCTCTGGCTTCCTTTTAGGCCTTCTTTAGGTACTGGAAGGCTGCTATAAGTGTCTCTGGAGTCTTTTCTCCTGGATGAACAATCCCAACTCTCTCAGATTGTCTTCACAAGAGAGGTACTTCAGCCCTGCTGTCATCTTTGTGAATTAATTAATTAATTAGTTCATTCATTCATTCATTCATTCATTTTCTATTCTCCAAATCTATCAGTGAGATGTTGTTGACCTGCCTTCACTTTTTTATTCAGATTTTATTATCCTGAGCCTCATCTTATTCTTACATTATGTTAATGAAAACCCAAACAATAAAAATGAATTAACTGTTAAATGCAAATATGATTCTATTAGCATCATACACACTTCCATGTTTTTTGATGTTTGAAGTCGTAACAGCCTGAAATAGCTTGAAAATGGCCTGAAAGATTTGATGCCATATTTGAAAGGTCATGGAGAAGAGGAGAGATGCCTAGGACTGCAGGAAAATCCATGTCACTCCAGACCTTTAAAAGGGTAAGAAGGAAACTGCTGTCCAGTCAGCTTCACCTCCATCCCTGGGAAAGTGATGGAGCAGATCATTCTGGAGGTCATCACCAAACATGTAAAAGAAAAGGCCATTTGGTGTAGTCAACATTGGTTTTAACAAGGGGAAATCAGGCTTGACCATGGGACAACAGTGTGACCTTGTGGCTATGGTAGCCACTGGAATCTTGGGGTTAGGAAATTAGGAAAAGTATTGCCAGCAGGCCAAAGGGTGTGATCCTGCCACTCTACTCCAGGCCACATCTGGAGTATTGTGTCCAGTTCTGGGCTCACCAGTGTGAGAGACATTGAGCTCCGAGAGCAAGTCCAGTGAAGGGCTACAAAGATGAGGTTAGTGGACAGGAATATTTCTCTTATGAGGAAAGGCTGCAGGAGCTGGATCTGTTTTGTCTGGAGAAGAACCTGTTGAGTGGGGACCTTATCAATGCATATAAGTATCTGAAGAGAGGGTGCCAAGAGGATGGAGCCAAGCTCTTCTTGGTAGTGCCAAGGAACAGCATGAGAGGCAGCAGGCAGAACCTGGAACACTGAAAGTTCCATCTGAATGTAAGGAGAAACTTTTTTACTGTGTGGGTGACTGAGTAGTGGAACAGGCTGCCTAGATAGACTGTGAAGTCTCTTATTCAAAATGCAGCTGGACACAACCCTATGCAACCTGCTCTAGGTGAACCTGCTTTAGCAGGGGCATAGGACTAGGTGATCTCCAGAGGTCCTTTCCTACCCCAACAACTCTGTGATTTCATCATGACTGAAAATCAGGTGCTTATGTGATAGAAGTGACTATTTGTTCTAGGTTGATAACAAAGGAGAATGAAGGATATTGTACAGTTTTACTACATTTTCAGGTGAGTGGAGTTACATTTACTTCCAATCTTTTTGCTTTGTCTTTAATAGACAATACTCTTTTCCTAATGAGATTCAAATGAAATTATATTCATGGCCTTGGTATACTAGTAACCATTTACAAATCTACTGACTTCAATAAGTTTTGGACCAGAGGAGCCAATAAAAAAATGGGAAAAGACTAATGAACAATGCTCATTCAGAATGGAGTGAGGAAATCCTGTTCTGACAATGAGAGATACTTTTCATGCCTAGATCTCTCACTTTTTGCCACCTATATATTTGCAAGTAGAAGCAGAATAAAAGAGTCCGATACGCATTGCCAAGTATTGTCCATCCATCAAACACCATTGAAATGCAGGAATTCTAACAATGCTTTTCCAGATGAAAGCCTAGGAATGGTGTACTACAACACAGAAATGTTAATCTGAAGCTCTTTTCAATGTACCAACCTATGGGTCTGATATAGCACCAGACCCACAGGGGAAATAAAAAAGCCTTGAAAAATAGATTACGAGTATCACTACCATTCTCCAGGAAAAAAACAAACAAAGTGGTATTTTATAACTCTCTTCATTCCCTATCTCTGAACCACCACAAAACACATATGCCCAAGCATGTGGCTGTGTTGTAGCATCATTGTCTGATGCTTTACTTAAGGGAAGAGCAAGTGAAATGTCAGACACTAGAATTTTGAGCACAGTCACATCAGCAGCAGTTACTCTTTCTCATTAAAAATATGTGTACAGAGGAGTAGATAATTTAACAAGTCAAAGACCTGTGCAGGAAATATTTGCACATTTAGCATTACTGGAAACACAAAAAAAATAAAATTAATCATGAGTATTTTTTGAGATCAAGACCTAGAAAGTCCCAGTTTGATAAGCAGTTTGAAGGAAAAGGAATTTTTAAAAGGCCTAGCTCATATCTGCTTAAAAATACATCTCTTTTATAAAAGAAGCACACTAAACTAATGCCATAATTTTATTTTTTTTCCTGTGAGACCAGTTCTTGTGTGAATTGCTTGCAATTTTCATTATCCAAATAATGCTGTATAAATAAACAAAAAAGAAGTGCATTTTTAGCATATGTGTTTTCAGCACATTGTATTTCTTCCTAATTTGATGTGTCAGTGGCTTATGGAGTTGGAAAACCAAAGAGGTTGTCACAAATATTTATAATTTCAGGAAGCCTAATGCTACCAAGAAATTTTTGTTGCTTTCCTCACTTTAAATAGACCTTAAAAGTAAGAATTATTATTTTAATTCATAAATTATTGTATTTTTTATGCAATTGACATGAAGCCAAAGTATTGCAAGTTATGAATCTGAAAATTAAATGCTCCTACCCAGGAAGTTGCATGATTAATATGAAATTATTTCAAAGTTCCACAAGGTAATAGCATTTCATTCCTATTTCTCTAAGTCTAACACAATAAAAAAAGCAGGACTAATTTTTTCTGTCCTCATGTTTGGCAAAACCTGAATTTGTCAAAGATACCACTAATTTTAGTGAGATCTCTGATGGAGAGGAAGTCTTCTCAGTGGTAATCAAAATTATTAAGTGTTATTAGAAATTATGCTTGGGTTGGGTGAGGAAGTAATTGAAACCTGAGGAGAAAGACTTGGGAGTGACAGTGGATGAGAAGCTCAACATGAGCTGCAGTGTGAGCTCAGCCCAGAAACCAATGGAATGGAA
>NW_008653319.1:19392-21038 GCF_000695815.1 Acanthisitta chloris
AGAAGGACATGGAACTGTTGGAACAAGTGCAGAGGAGGCCACAAAGTTGCTCAGAGGACTGGAGCATCTCCACTATGATGACAGGCTAAGGAAGTTTGGGCTGTTCAGCCTGGAGAAGAGAAGGTTGTGTGGAGACCTCAGAGCAACTTTCCAATATCTGAAGGGCCTACAAGGAGCCAGAGAGGGACTCTGTGTTAGGAACTGCAGTGACAGGACAAGGGGTAATGGATTCAGATTGAAGGAGGGAAAGTCTAGGTTATGTATTAGAAATGTTTTTCCCTGTTCTGGTGGTGAAACCCTGTCCCAGGTTGCCCAGGGAGGCTGTGGCTGCCCCAACCCTGGCAGTGTTCACAGCCAGGTTGGATGAGCCTTGAGCAACCTGACCTAGTGAGGAGGTGTCTCTGCCCATGGCACAGGGTTGGGACTAGATGATCTGTAAAGTCCACTCCAACCATTAAATTCTATGATTTTATGATTCTTTTGTTCTGCAAATACCTTTATATAAACAAACAGACAATGGTTAATGGTTGGACTCAATAATCTTAGAAATCTCCTCCAACCTGGATGATCCTATAAATGCTCTTTGGCTAATCAAATTTCTTTATCATTTGTTTGGTCTTTTATTGTTCTGCAAAATTTATATCTGAGTTTAATTTGTTAGGAACACTGCAGAGCTTTGTGCAGAATCAGTTGGGGTTGTCCATATGCACAGAAGCTCATGTGTTTGCACAGGGCTGAACTGCTAACATTTTGAGTCAGGATATGAGAGAACAATCCTTTTTCATTTTCAATAAAGACATTAAGACAATGTTTCCTTATTCAGCAGCATCAAAATTGAATGTTGCATTATACTCATGATATTATTACACATCAAGTATTCTGGTAAACAGCTGGCATAATTCTGGATCCCACATCTGGTAGGTGTGGATGGCACTCATTAGAATAAGTCTTCCATAAATAATGTGCCAAAACTTTGATATAACAAGTGCTTATGCCTGATGGCAGTCATTTACTGTTTGCCAGTTCAAATGTGCTTCCAGTGTTGGAATTCATCCACACTGGCACTTGAAATATTGAGCATGAGCTCACTACATTTTGGAGGTGAAAGTTGAAGTAAGGGAGACATATACTCAGCTGCTGTGAGCTGCAGAAGCTCTGGGGGGGTGAGCAGAAGCACCTTACTTTGCAGCTGAATTTTTTCCCTATATACTTCCACCTTTAGCCAGCTCAGTGCTATTTTAGGGCAATTAATCATGGGGCATATCATTCTAGAGAAGTGACCTTGACTAGAGACATTCCCTTAGAGAAAAGCCTAAGACAACAAGAAAGGAAGGACTTATATTTTAGGGAATCATGGGGCATATCATTCTAGAGAAGTGACCTTGACTAGAGACATTCCCTTAGAGAAAAGCCTAAGACAACAAGAAAGGAAGGACTTAGGTGTTATCATAGAACAATAGAAGGCAGATCTGGGAAGAACCTTGAGGAGTCACCTACACTATCATTCTGCTCCAAATGTATTTACCCCATTCCCGATGGATGCTCAACTAATCTGTTCATTAATCATTTATCATTAATCCCAGCCTAATATCATCAACAGAAAGTACTATACATAGCTCTCCTGTGTCCCCTACCCCAGATGTAGG
>NW_008653319.1:21065-41040 GCF_000695815.1 Acanthisitta chloris
GATAGAGCATGTAAGCAAACGATCATCATCCTTTCTGTTTGCTGATGCAAGACAAGAGTTCAGCTGAAGTGCTGATTGAAATATTTACATCTGACCATGATTCTAGTGAAAAAGGACTACAAAATTCAGATATTTTTATTTGTGATTTAAAGCTTAGCCTCCTCTAAACACTGATCAAAAAGAAGCATCTAGATATTTCATTAGAATGTATAAGTATTTTCATTTTCTTTTAAACATGTTGCCTTTTCTGTAAAAAAAATCTGTTCTTTTATGCTGTCACATGTATGTAAAGATTAGTTTCTAAGTACTATTAAATGTCTTTTATATTTGCCCTGGCAATAACAAAAGGCTTATAGAATTCAGTATTTGGCTCTCAGTGTGGTTACATTAAAGACAAAGAAGCTGAACTGAAATGCATAACCAATACAAAAAAAGGCACTTAGTATCCCTGGAGAACATTTTTACAGACATATATGTTTTCTAGTAACATAAACAAAGAGATTGAGGCTCATAGGTGGTTTGGGCACTTCCAAAGAGTTAATTCCACAGAAAAATCTTGAAAGAATAATTCTGGCCTTCAAACCAAATATTTAAATTAGATTTTACCTGAATCATAATCAATGATCAAGACCTGACCTAACTAATTTCTCTTCCTAAATAGATTGCACATTATCTATTTCTCTGCAAAGTAATTTCTTTTATGCCTTTATGCCCTATTGAACCACAGCTGATCAGAATGTGTTCACCTGTGTAAGTGAACTGAAAAACATTAAAATGTCACCCTTCATTACACTCTAAAAATAATTATAAGTATCTCAATTTTTTCCTTCTTCTTGTGTTTTCCTTGTTGTCAAGGCAGATTCTGTATATATGTTCTTTTTTAAATGTCTCAAATTCTTATCACAGTCTTTATCAGGATGACCTGGGACCAGAACTGGCATCAAAAGCACTTATTGATTAAGATGTGAGCAGCAAAAAGTTTGTTCACCAACACAGAACAAATTTTACTCTTTGTTGATAATTGCTTCTCACTAAAACTGGCTAAGAATGATGAATCAAATGAATTTTACTGGGATACCATAAAATTAATAGAGGTGCACGGGTAGAAATATCTGTCCTACAAAAGAGGTGAAAGCCAGAGCTGTGTGACCTAGTAAGCAGCTTAAAAAAAGTCAACTATAACCAAAATTTGAGAGGAATGGGGCAATGTTCATCTTATGATTTGTATCATGAGTTGTTAACTCTCTTTAAAAGTGTTTGGTTTTCTTGTCATGGTGGCAAGTTTCCATGTTATTATCTCCCCTGCTCACTGTAGAGAAGAACAACAGAGAAAAAAAGAAAAAAAGTCAGGTGTTTTTGATAGAATGGTGCTAATTTCTCAGTCTCCCTCCACTTAAAACTCAGCTGCAAAGGAGACACTGCTCTGGTGCTTACAGTAATAGTAATTTCAGGCTCAGGAGGCAGTGTGGAATTACAGGTTTACCTCTGTGCTTGCCAAAGTATCCCTAGTCTCTAGTTCCTTTTAATTCAATAAATGTTCTCATTTACAGTTAGTCATAGTTTCCTTGTAGTAGTAATTTAATACTATCCAGCTCAAAAAATCAGAAAGATACTACAGAACAGCTGCTTAAGGTTATTACAAGCATTGAACATCAGCCTAAAAATACTGCCTGTCATATCAATAACACAACTTCAGCTGATTCCAAATGAACCACACTTAGGTCACACCCAGAAGACACTTCACAAAATCCCAACCATCATGTTTTGTCTTCAGCCTTTTGAATCCTCTGCATGCTCTGCCAGGGGAGGGTTAGGTTGGATATTAGGAAGAGACTTTTTGCAGAGAGAGTGCTCAGGCATTGGAATGTGCTGCCCAGGGAGGTGGTGGATTCCCCATCCCTGGAGGTTTTCAAGCTGAGACTGGATGTGGCACTTAGTGCCATGGGCTAGTGACCATGGTAGGGTTGGACTTGATGATCTTGGAGATCTCTTCCAACCTGGTTGATTCTATGATTGTGGAAACCTAATGCAGCAAGTCAGTTGTAGCTGAAACCATGATCTGATGTTGAATGTACATCTGCACTAGAAGAGTAATGCAACAATGAGGAGAGTAGGCACTTAGCATTAAACCCAACATAAAAATCCCCTGCAACCTTGTTTGCTTTATGATTGCCCTTATTGTTACAGACAATAATTGCCTGTTAATATCAGATAAAAGATATGATGTGTCCACAAAGAATTGAAGGATTTTCCCATTTTGTTTTCAGTTTGAGGAAATTAAAACTCGGTTTTGTTCTATTACATATACTGTAATAAAGAGTTTAAACATATTCTCTAAAAAAATGTATGTTCATCTAGCTCAAGATTATGTTTTTCATGAAGCAAAAAACCAGAGTGACTTCTAGCTTCATACTTTTGTCTTTTTTGTTTTGTTTTTCTTGAACATATATATAAGAGAATTAGAGATTAATAAAAACTAGCCCAGAGGGAACATTGGATCATCTAGCCTTACTCATTTATTATAGGACATTAAATTTCACCCTTTACCCTGGTACTGAAGCCAATAGTCCTTCTTTGATTAAAACATGCCTTGTATTTAGTAAAAGCAGAGCTTCCAGAAAGGCATCATCTCTTGATTTGAAGATGTTGAGAGACAGAGTATTCTTTTTTCCTTCTTTTTTTTTTTTTTTCTCTGTTGTTTCATTCATTAATCATGGCCATTTGTTTTTAAAAAATGCTTTATTTCTAATTTGAAATTTTCTGGCTGCTTCTTGCAGCCATAAATCTTGTTATGGCTTTATTTACTAGATTTTTAAAACCCTCAGTACTCTGTATTTCCCAGCTGTGATGACAACAGTAAGTTTAAAAGCCATTTGAAAAAAAAGAAAAAGTCAACACTTGAAAACCTTTACATTTCTCACTGTAAGACATTTTCTCTAGCCTGCAAATAATTTTGATGGATTTAGCTAACTGATCTCCAATTCTTAAGCTCTTTTCAAAGTTGTGAACACTGAAATTGTACATGGTTTTCTAATATCAGCCCTACCAATACTGGATGTGGCTATAGATCCTTAGAGAGCTGTATTTTCTATTTAGTTTTAATTTTGTACCAATAAAAAGAAAACAAGTACAAACCCTTCCCAAAAATACCTCTAAAAATATTAGCCCATTCAGCAGTTTACTGGTTAGGTATTATACAACATAAAATTCAAACCCCTAAGAAACTTTAGTAAGCAAATAAGTAGAAAACATGGAAAGAGTCACAAAAGTCCTCGTTGATAGTTGACAGAAATCTGTTTAGAAGCTTGATTTAGTTCCTGCAGGTTTTGTGAGGCAGAGGAAGTCCTTTAAGGAGAAACTAACTCACAACTTCACAACTGCCACAGCTGCATTGTTCAGATATTGCTCAGAGTTTGCATTAGCTACTGGAAGAATGAACAGGGACAACTCATGCAGATTAAGTTTCCTACTTTCCTCTCCTTGTCAGGCAGGTGAGGACAAAGATGAAAAAAGGGAACCTGGCGTTGACTGGAGTCGAGTCTCTATTTTTCTTGGAATAATTTGAGCAACAAAATCATATTTTAGATGATTTCCAGTGTGTGTAAAATGTGAGAATAAGGTGGATAACCCAACAGATTTCCTTGCTGAAGGTGTTTGGTCAAAACATTGATGTTTATTCCTAGGTCAGAGAAAACATTTTGCTTTTAAGCTCTGACAGAGATGCTGAAAGCTGCCTGAAAAGTCAATTTTAGGAAATTAGCATTAGGGTCTATTTAAAGGAATGACTAATTTCTCCTCAACCCCAGTATTGCTGCTATTAAGGTACATAGATGCATCTCTGTATTGAATAGTTCAGGCTTCAACCAGCCTTGACCAGATTTTATCAGGTGACAAAGACAGAAGCTCTTTGACATGTTTTAAAAGTCTGTAAAGACAGAGTCCATTTAATTAAGTGGAGAGGAAAAGCTGCTCTTCAACCTCCTTTCTCCCTCTCAAGCTCTGTTACAAGTCACATTTCCACAGTGAGGCACTAATGACATCATTCAGAGCCACAAGCCTGCTGCAAAAAAATCAGACAGAATTTCAGTGTGGCAAAGTGTAGCATCTCCCTTCTTATTAACATCAGGTCTGTTTCTTGTTTCATCACAGGGAAAAAAAATCTCCCCTGTCAAAGAATTGCTGTAAGACTTGAAAATAACTGATTTCAAACTGAGAGCAGCTTAGCACAGCTATTAGTGGAAGGTTCCCTTTTGACTCACTTGGTAAACCTGCTTTCTATACCCCCCCAGGGTTCTGGTTCAAGGACTGCTTGAGTGCACACACAGCAAGTTCAGTTACCAGATTTAATCTGTCAGATGCAAACAGCTGTCATCTCCATCTGCGGGACATACTGAAAGGGTGGAGAGATCAAAACCTGAGATTCCCTGTGAGTTTCCAGGATTAACAGTCCCTGAAGCCCCAGAGATCTAAATGCACAAGGTGAAGTGAGCACAGGGTGAATCCAGGTAATTTGGCATGTCTGGGACAGGTGTATTGGCAGGAAATATTGCAGGGCAAGGGTAACATGGGTGTTTTTCTTTCCGAATTAATTGTGAAAAATGTTCATTTTCCCGTTGTGCTTTCTGCTCACCTTTAACAAGTGGCCAGGCAGTTGTCTGGATGTCACTGCTGTTGTGCTGTGCTGGCTGTAGGAATGCTCCTTGGCAGCATTCCTTTGACCATCTCTGACATTTCTGTCATAAAGTATCCCCAGTCCCTCCCTACTGTTGCTAAGTTAATCCATGCAGGACGGTTAAGACTAAGTCTTAGCCTTTGCCTCATTTCCCTCATATCTGACTGCTGAGCTTTCAGCCCATCTTGTCCATATCTCAGCTGCATGACTGAGTTGCTACCATGCAATTTTTACTATGGGGAAGAAGGTATACACTGCCATTCACTCAGAATTTGCATTCAGATGGACAAGTGTTTGTTTAATTTTCATGACTTCAGACATGGCTGATTTACTGCAGAAAGCTTAAAAAGGTGAGTCATAGAACATTATTTTTTTGTTTTAGGTTGTTGAAGACTTCAAGTCTGCAATGAGGTAATAATATGCATAAAGAGAGAGTTCCCATTAACTAAAGGGACAATGTTAATTAAATTTATGTTTGGAGAGAAGGATCAACACAGCCGTTTTGTACAGCTGAGCTGAAGTTTCTCTGCAGCTACTGAAGACCTCATGGCTCTCCACAACCACCTGACAGGGTTGGAGAGAGGTGGGGGATGTCTGTCCTGCCATGGCTGCAGAGAGAAGAGAAGAGGCAATGGCCATAAACTGAGACAAGGGAGAGTCAGATTAGATGTTAGGAAAAATGTTTTCCCTCTTTGGGTGGTCAGACACTGGAATAGATTGCCCAGGGAGGTGGTGAAATCACCATCCCTGGAAGTGTTTAAGAGGTGCCTTGATCTGGCACTAGAAGATCTGGTTTAGGGTTTAGGGGTTCCAGCAGTGACAGGTTAATGGTTGGACTTGATGATCTTAGGGGTCTCCTCCAACCTTGATGATTCTGATTCTAAGACATTTTAATTACAACCAATGCAAAAAAGGGAAAAATATATAGCTTGTCTTGCTTGAGATAATTGCCATATATGCTCATGCAAAGGAAAAAGAAATTGGAAGAATTTGCTTCATATTTGAAAGCAAAATATTTTAAAGAGGTAACTCTTCTATAACAGGCACATCTAAGGCACTAGACATCACATTATGAACACAGCCCAATCATATAAGTCTTTGCAAATGCATGAAACATGCTTAAACTTGACTGCAGGCCAACAAGTAAAAAAAAAAAAGAAGAGCCTCTGAGCAAGGTCAAATGCTTCAACTGGGTAACTTCTAATAAATCAAAGCCATAACATTTTAATCTTCAAGTATGCTCTGTTAGTTATTTGCAATCGTAATCAGACTTTCTTTTAAAGAAGTTCGGAAAGTTTCGAACAATGACACAAAATTAAGGCTGTGATAGCTGTTCCCCAGAGTTCTGAGATTTGTTCAGAAAGTCCTTCAAAACTTGCAAACTAATTAGAGCTCCTAAGGAAGCAGGATTCTTCTGTGGATAGTAATTGGAATATCAGTCACAAAAAGCAAGGGTAATATATTATGAGCATAATCAAGTTAGCTTTAAGCAGGATAGCACAAGTATCTCTAATAATAGTTTAACCACACCATTAAAGAAGCTATTGTGAGCTTACAGCCATGATTTACTAGCAGTTTTGACCCCATATTCATTTTTGTGTTGTTGTGGCTTCTAATACTTTAACCAGTTTTAAACTAGTCAGTGAACATGGACTTTAATCCTACTGTGGCCAACACTTCACACTTAGACTTGAATTGCTCTCTAAGGTGTATCATTCAGACTTGAGAAATAACTGCTTTTCTCCATGAATCTCCATGTCTTTGTAGACTAGGAACAACAACAGTCCTTGTAAAATTGCTGAAAAAGTTATGGATATTAACAATCATAGAATATTCTCAGAACAGCTGAGAGGAAAATAACATTCGGTAGCATGAGGAACAAACACAATTGGGTCTGGCCAGTGTTCCCTGCATAAATTTCATCCAGTCACTAGTTAGCATCCTATCTGCTCTGCCTTCTTGCTTTAATTAGGCCTTGTTGAGAATAACAGAAAGTGCTCTGTAAGCATTTGAGGCATTTTAGACAGTTTAATTTCTCCAGTGTATAGCAGGTTTCTGATGCATAAAGCAATCCCATCTAAGCCAAAAGATATTAACTGTGATTATGAAAACCCTGTAAGACTACAATGAGTTCTGTAAAACCATGTTAACAAAAGATTAGGTCATATGTACCCTGTGCTTTCTCTACATATATGTTACAGATTTGAGAAGGAGTCACAACAGGCAAATACAGCACTTGTCAAGCAAGAATCTCCCTCATTTTCATTGGCTTGATATCCAAACTTTCCTTGTCTCTTCTCATCTACCCTCAACCAACATAAACAAAAGGACAGACTAATATTTATGTTCCTCAGCCACTCAAACAGACCAAACAAAACCCCCCCAACCACCCCTGTGCAGTCATTTTATAGAACACAGCAGATGTCCAAAACAGCTGACAAGACAGAAAAATGTTAACACTAACATGGTAAGGAGTCCAGTCGAATTTTGCTGGTCACAGGCTGCTCAACAAGCAAGTTCAGGGAGTTAACAGCAAAACTGCTGCATATATTTAAACCTTGAGCTGCAGGTCATGTAAACATTCCTTTCATGGAAACTGTGCTGGGAATGTAGAAACTCTCTGACCCTGCTGTGTCTTCCCTATAAGGTTTATCATAATGCTGTGACATAACTACATACTGTATCTGTCAAAGAGATGGCATCTTGCTGCTTAAGGAAACCAAGCTCATGTTTATCACTGGAATCTGGAGAAAAGCAATAACACAGTCCTGTGCCATTGGAAACATTTCCACTGATCTTGACATTTTGAAAAACAAATTGTCCTTTGAAAGTGAATGTAAACTCTGAGACTGCAACAGTTCTTTCCTAACGGTAAGAAAAGTGGGTATGGAATTGAATAGTTTGGTTTTGTGGAGTTGAAATCCCAATTAAACTTCTCAGATTGAGGGCTTGTACTTCCACAGATCATCAGGAAAAGAAATGATAATGTTTAATGGTATGTATCATTTCTTTGCCTTTTTTGAGTTATTCAGAGACAGGGAATTTGGAGCTTATACTACAGCATTCTAGTCGTTTCACAGCAGTCCTAAAGCAATATGTCATTGTCAGGCACTTTATCTGTCACTTGCACTCTTGCCTGTAGACAGCAATAGCCTTCTGGGAGATTTCATGGTGACTTTTTTTTTTTTTTTTCCAGGCTGCAGCAGGTGTGAAGTCACCACAACTCTATTAGCTCCACTGTGGCAATGAAAGCACATTATTATAATAGAATTGGATGTCTACTCATTACTAGGGAAGCAACTTGCTCCAGGACTTGCCCTTTTTCTATGTAAGGCCACACTTTCCTGCCAGCTCTTTTTCAGAAGAGGCCTCAAAAATGAAGACATCAAACACTCAGCTGGAATCCGACTGCATTCCACCCTGCCATCCTCACAGACTGGACCTGAAAAGCCTGTCTTCTCTTATTTCAGCCTTCACAAAAGCAGGACAATGGATGGCTATTGGTAAAGTCTTTTTCTTGCAGTTAAGAGCCAAAAGCATTATCCCAGGAATCTCCATTCACATGAAGATAATGCACAGTCACTCTCTCCTTGTTTAGACTACAGCTCAGCCTATCTCAGACCACCTCTTATTTTTCTTTCTGGCTTTTTTTTTAATCCTTGGCTTTACCTACTGAGCTAGCCAACAACGGAACAAACTAAATAGGAAAATAATTGTGGTAAGACTAAGTGTATCGAAGCCTTAGACAAAGATGCTTTGCCTTCTCCCCCTCAGCTCCTAAGCTATATTGGTGGGAAGGAACCTCCAAACAGAGGAGTTTAAGACAACTGAATGAGCTTCTGGAGCCTGGAAGGGGTCAATGTATTCTGAGGAGAATCATATATCCTTCAGGGGTAAATGGAGTTGATCACAAATCTTCTTAGCACTCAGCTTCTTAATGGGCTGTTTTTACACACAAATCTGCATTAACACGAGGTTATTACTATAACAAAATCCTTGGGCATTGTTTAAGAATTTCAGTTCCTAGTGGGGTTTTTTTTGGTTGGTGTGTTTTGGTGGTGGGTTGTTTTTTTTTGTTTGTTTGTTTTGTTTCATAAGAATAAAGAATATGTCAGGAGGTTCAGACAAACTTTTCTTTTACAGACACTCTAAAAGGGTGACAGAGAAGGCATGGTTATGACTGAGGAAAGATTACTTGAAGAAAAGCTTTTTTTCTTTAGCAAAGATACAAACCACTTGGAGTGTACATGAAAGAGAATTTTTTTTAGATATATCTTAGCATCTTAAAATTAAACAAATATGTCAGCTAGCAATGTTTTGCTTTTCTGATTCCTCTTCTCCTTCCTGTCTCTGACCTGTCACCAGTAACAGCAATAAATGAGTACTAAAAGGCTTAAAGTTTCATTTCCTATAACAGTTTGGATCATACTCCAAGGAACAAACCCTGAAGGGGTTCATTTCCTTCCTCTACTCCATTATCTATGTTTCTATGCCTTATACCACTGCTTTGACAGACTTCTGTTTGGCTGTCACCTGGGTTGAACTAAGTCCTGTCCTCTTCTTCACAGCTGAAACGACTGAGGACATAAAAACTTTCCCAAGGCATTCACAGGATTCAACAGTTGTTGAAACCACTTTCTGTAAGGTTACCCAATGTCCTCTGTGATCCTAACCCCACCGATTTACCAGTCCCATCCAGGAGTTTATACATCCTTACACCTGGTTGTATACAAATTTCCCAGATATGTTTGGTTCAGATCCCTGCTCAGTGTAGAGAAATCATTAAAGTTGTTTTAACCTACTTAGGCACCTCCACAGACTTAGCTCAATAGCTGAGAAACTTCTATAACTTCACTGGGTTAGAAACCACCTTTGTTTCATCCCCAGCCTCTCAAAACTCAAACTATGTAGGAACTCATTTCCCATATATTAAACATTATCACTGTGCTTATTTATGTTAAGATAGAGATAGTTGAAGCAGCTTTTCTTTCCCATGGGAAGTTGTTCTAGTAAACTCCTTTTGAAGAATAATTACAGTAATTAACATGGCCAGCTTTGTTAAAGTTATATCTCTCTAGGAGAGAAGAGTTTTCTCTTTGGAGATTTTTGTCTGGACTTGAGGATTACAGTTGTCAGCAGTGATGTGCCTCTTGAAGAATAACTATGCTGGATACAGACAGTTTAACGTTTCAAAGGTATGAATTGAGGGCGAGATCCAAAACAAGATTTAGATCTCTAAGTCTGTAAAACCAATACTTATCCTGTTCAGGGAGCATATTTTCACCTCACAAATTGCTTAGGCACTTAAGATTCTGCTACAAATCAGACCCTGAAGCATTTTTCTCTTATCTGATGTGAGTATCTAGGTGTTCACCAGCTGCTTAAGCTGCCTAAGATCTACAGGCTCTTCAGCCTTGTGCCCAGCAGAGTCCCTGGGCTACCAGGACTGACACACTCTGCAATACAAAATGCAGCAGTCATGGTCAAATTCAGCAACAGAAGCTCAGAAGAGAATGTCTGACATCAGTGTAAGAACCCTATGTGCCTGTCTAGCAGCTGGCACGCTCCTCTGGGAAGCAGGAATAATTCTGCTCCTTCCATGGCACATGGAATTTTCATTTTCAAAATTGCCAAAATGACATTAAAAAGAGTTATCAACCTATAAATTTATATACAAGCCCTTCTGGTGTTTGACAGCTGTTGCACTTAAAGTATAAGCTAGTTCAGATGTGCCTCCTGTCCCATGGGACACCAACTAGGACCTGTTCCACCACCACAGCCAGGAGCAGAGAAGTTTGTGGCACCAGAACAGCCACAAACATAGAATCATATAATTTTTTAGGGTTGGAATGGGCCTTAGAGATCATTTAGTCCCAATCCCCTGCCCTGGGCAAGGACACCTCCCACCAGAGCAGGTTGCTCAAGGCTCATCCAACCTGGCTGTGAACACTGCCAGGGTTGGGGCAGCCCCAGCCTCCCTGGGCAACCTGGGACAGGGGCTTACCACCAGAACAGGAAAAGCTTTTTCCTAATATCTAGACTAAATTTCCACTCTTTCAATTTGTCTCCATTGCCACTTGTCCTGTCACTGCAGCTTCTAACAAGGAGTCCTTCTCCAGCAACCCTGGAGGCCCTTCAGCTCCTGCAAGGTGCTCTGAGGTCTCCACACAACCTTCTCTTCTCCAGGCTCAACAGCCCCAACCTCCTCAACCCATCATCATAGTGGAGATGCTCCAATCCTCTTATCAACTTTATGGCATCCTCTGGACTTGCTCCAACACTTCCATGTCCTTCTTATATTGAGGACACCAGAACTGTGTGCAGTATTCCAGGTGGGTCTCAGGAGAGCAGAGCAGAGGGGAAGAATCACCTCCCTTGCCCTGCTGCCCACACTCCTTTTGATGTAGTACAAGATTCAGTTGCCTTTCTGGTGACCATGGTCACCAGTCACCTACCTGAGGTCAGGGTGGGGCAAGGCCAGGCTGGGATAAGGGTCTGAAGATGAGCCTGGCTCAACAGGGCTCATGACCAGGCAGGGCAGGACTGTCAGGAGCTGGGGACCAGCCCTGCTACAGCATCTCTAGGGCAGGGGCTGACAGTCCAGGGTGGCTGGAGTCCTGGGCCATGAGCAGGATGGGAGAAGCCCTTGAGAAGGGCTGGGAAGGGACAGTTAGTCCCATCAGTGCCCTTGCCTTGCCATACCTGCAGCACAATGCATACACATGTAAGACATGGCTTTTTCTGCTCAGGTTTCATTGGTGAAGGAACATTTCTGGCAAATCTAAGAGGTCTCCCATTCCTCATGGGAAAGTCCTGATGGTGGGTATATAGAGCTATGTCCTTCTTGTCTCCTGTGACCCTTTCTCCCATGAGTGGAGAGCTTTAGCTGGCAGCACATGGGGGATGGCAAACTAGGTAGCATATGCTAACTTATCCCTCTGCAGCTGGTTGCACATCCTTGGGCCAAGCAGCATGGAATATTGCAGCTCCCTGCTCTCAGAGAATGATTTCTTATACTCTCCTATCAGGTAGGAGTTGTCAGTCAGCCACTCCCTTCTTTTCTCTTACTGTTTTCCTGTAAGACACAAGTGTTGGCCAACTCTGCTCAGTGGCATGATTGAAATGTCTGAGCTGAGAAGAGATCTGCATTTTCAGAAGGGATTTCCTATGGGTGCCTTATTGAAAGCTACAGCTACAGAAGAGGCCAGCAAAGACAGAATTATGATTGTGGCCTTATTGTCTCACCTGGTCATATCTCTGCTTGTTGTATCATCAGCTGAACATTCCATTCTTACATACCTAGCAACAATCTCACAACATATAAGCAGTTTGAAAGCCTAATGGTGCTAAGAATTTGAGTCATTTAACTGTTAGATGTCCAAGCACTGTCTAAATACCTTTTACACTGTGAATATTCAGCCTTGACAAGAGATGAGTTATGTTCTGCTGTTTGTGTTACAGCTCTTCCATTCTATTGTAGTCTTATGCTTCCTGTTGACTGAAAATAACAAAAGAAAACCTGGGATGCTACTTGCTTAGAACAGGCAAATTGGATTTGGATTCCAAAACAGTCTGGAGTAAGTATGATCCTCTCAAAGGGAAAAAATAGGAAGGAAAAATTATCTATTTCATTCAGTGAAGTCAAATACCAGTGGCAGAAAAACTGAGGTACTTCCATTTGCACATGTAAAGGAAGCTGCTATGTACCTTTTTTGTAAAGATTTCTTAATACATTTTTGCTTTTACTAGGTGTCCACAAGTCCATATCATGCCAATCTGTGATGACCTTATATTAAAGCACACGTCTTTAAAGAACCCTTTTATTTGCATGTAATTATTTCTTCATAGTTATGGCTGTTAAAACCAGAGATATACCTATATCTACAGCTAAAATGAAATTGTCTGGGGGAAATAAAAAAAGAGAGGGTTTTTGATTAAAAAATTTTGGAAAAAGATACAATAATGTCAGCAGCAAGTTATATTAACAACAATCTTTTGGAAAAGTTTGCTTTTAATTTGTTTGCAATGGATTAGGAATCCATTTCCTCATGGTATTTTTTTAATAAAATACTAGGATTAATTTAAGCAACTGTATGAATTTTAACAACATTAACACTCAGAGTCCTAAAGGACCCATGAGAAATATATACTTGTTGAATCAGTCAGAAAGAAAATTGCATGAAAAATTAAAAGTAGCCCTTCTTCTATGCATTGCCATCCCTCTTGAATGAATGATTGTTTGAAGATCTGCTTCATATCCACATTGCTGCATGTTGTTCATGTTTGTATAGGTATTTATTAAAAGTAACACCCTTCAAGTCATTCCTTGAATGCCACACTGGGAAGAATTCACTATACTTGAGCATGGGACATCTCTTGAAAATAATTTCTGTCTTGCAATTTTTTGTAGTTTTTCACCATTTCATTGATGACAAATATCTGCTGCAATTTGCAGAACTTTGGAATTTTCATAACATTTCCTGAAGTTCAGTCATCCTGTGATAAAAAAGCTGTCACGAGGCCAGAGGTGGCTGCAGCTCAGTGTTGCTGACAGTTGCTTGTGTAACATGTAGAAAACAAATGAGTATGCAGAATTATCTGCTTCATATACATTTAAATTTGAATATACATTTACATTTAAATTTATATTTTCACCTCTAGACACCTTCTTTGGTAAGAGCAAAGAGAATTAGATACAACTCTATTTTTCCACTACTGTTTGCCATCTGAATATGGTCCTAAATGTTAGAAGACATTTTTTACATTTTTTTTTTTGAGATAACATGGATCAAATACTTCCCAAGGCTATTCCAGTGTCCTCTAAAGTAATTCTGCCATTATGTCTCAAATTATCTGTTCAAAATTCTAACAGTGAATGAAATGGCTTCAGATGTTCAGCAATAAAGCCTTTTAGATTGTGCTTCCTCACACAGTGTATTTCCTACCCAAGACACATTTCTCTCTACTACTCATTTTCTTTACTTTGTTTTGGAAAGAAAACCACACAAAACCTAGAAGGGTAAGTCTTCCTGACCTGAACTGCCTTCCTCAGCTTATAATTCCCAGTCACAGGGAAATGATCACTTTGCAAAAGTTCAGCAAACCAGTTGCTGACTCAAAGTCTTCTCTACTCTTTTTCATCAGTTGCTCTCGTCAGGCATCTATAATAATTCTTCTCAATGTTAGCTCAGGGTCATCAAGCTCTCAGTGACTGACTCTGCATTCCTTGTCATTCTAAAGTGACAATATCTGAAGTTCTGAATTAGTTACTAGCACGTAAATGGTATTTATGCTAATTTTACATGCAAGCACACACACACAGCTAATAGCCAGGCAGTTGGTTTGCTGGTGTGCATCACTGCTTATCATGCTGATTATAATCATCTCATTGCTACCTTATTCTTCCTCCATCTGTTGGTTGCATCCATCTGGTGTCTATCGTCTTATAATGAGATTGCAAGTTCTTTGCAGCAGGGAGAATTTCCTTGTTATTTGTTTGCATGCAGTTAGGAAGAATGGTTTGATGCTATTCAAGGCATTATTGTTGTTTAGATGATGGTAATAAGAATGATCTAAATAACTTTCTTTCTCCTCTCAGAGCAGTGTGTAGGAAAGATTTACAGACAGGCATTTTAGCATATTGGGGTTGTAACATGCCTAATGGTGAATTGTTTTAAGGAAAGATTTCTTTGAAAAACATCTCCTATAAAATAATTTTTCCTTTTTTTTTTTTTCAAGTTCATGGACTTTCTAGGGAAAAGGAAAAATTTAGCATGCAAATAGAACGTTTAAAATTCTTTGACTTCAGAGTCTGTGCAACAGATGTCTACTCAGATGACTTTAATGAGATTAAAGTTGTTTTCCTTTCTGCTAGATGTGGTCCTCAGGGGTTTGTATTGGGATTAGTGTTATTTCATAACTTCATTAATTACACAGACTAAGGGATTGAGTGCAAGATGACACCAAGCTGAGTGGTGTGGCTGAAACACCTGAGGGATGGGATGCCATCTAGAGGGACCTGGACAAGCAGGAGAAGCAGGTCCATGGGAATCTCATGAGATTTAACAAGAACAAGTGTGAGATGTTGCATCTGGGTCAGGGCTGGTATCAATACAGGCTGGGGATGAACAGGTCGAGCACAGACCTGCTGAAAGGGGCTTGGGGGTGGTGGTGGATGAGAAGCTGAACATGAGCCAGCAATCATAGAATCATAGAATCACCAGGTTGGAAGACACCTCCAAGATCATCCAGTCCAACCCTACCGTGCTTACTAGACCATGGCACTAAGTGCCACATCCAGTCTCAGCTTGAAAACCTCCAGGGATGGTGAATCCACCACCTCCCTGGGCAGCACATTTGCAGCCTAGAATGCAAATTGTACCCTGGGCTGCATCAAAAGAAGCATGGCCAGCAGGTCAAGGGAAGTGATTCTGCCCCTCTACTCCACTCTGCTGAGACCTCACCTGGAGTACTGCATCCAGCTCTGGGGTACCCAGCACAGGAAGGATATTGGCCTGACCTAGTGAGTCCAGAGAAGGGCCACAAACTTGATTAGTGGGAGACAGCACCTTTCCTATGAGGAAAAGCTGAGAGAATTAGGTATGTTCAGCCTGAAAAGGAGAAGGTTATGGGGTGACCTAACCGCAGCCTTCCAGGGAGACTACAGGAAAGATGGAGAGACTTTTTGCACAGCCAGGGAGTGATAGGATGAAGGGGAATGACTTTCAACTGAAAGAGATTATGTTTAGATTAGATACTAGGAAGAAATTTTTTCTAGTGAGGGTGGTGAGACACTGGCACAGGTTTCAGAGAGAAGTTGCAGCTGCCCCAGCCCTGGCAGTGTTCAAGGCCAGGTTGGATGTGGCTTTAAGCAACCTGATCTAGTGAGGAGGTGTCCCTGCCCAGGGCAGGGGGATTGAGACTAGATCATCTCTAAGGTCCATTCCAAACCTCTAACATACTATGATATACTATGATATTGTGACATTTTGGAGAAAAAAAGTGTCTGATTTCCTTGGAAATTCTTACCTCTTCATTTATTTGCTTTCAACTCTTATGTTTATAACTGCAAATGTGGATGGAAGTCACTGCAAGGAAGTGAAACTCAGATGAACTGGACTATTACTTTCTGCCACTTCCTAAATTTTCTGCCCTAACCTTTCCTCAAGCAAAAAATGTAGTGAATGAGAATCAAGCCAAACAGAATTACATATTGCCCTGGAAACATCTTTGAAACATAGAGAGAACAGGTGACTCACACTTTCCATGTAACAGCTTATATTAGCCCAGACATAATTTCCACTTGTTCTGCTGCATCAAAACAACAGGTAGGTTATTTCCCCTTTAAAATATATTTTCCTGCTCCAAGTGTTATACAAGGATTAAAACCCAGCAATATGTAAATGCCAGCAAGATTGCACCTTAAAAGCACACAGCATATTTAAACCTTGTAGGTTATCAACTGAGAAGGACTTTTAAACAGTTATAAGTAAAATGTTACAGACTTCACAAACTTTTCATTTGATTTTAGGATTAATTGTTTTCTGGGAAAAGGCCATTTTTCGCATGTTAAAGTAACTGCCTACTGCTGATACTGATGAATTTTATAAGAAATTTTAAAATCCTGTATAATTAGTTGATAAGAACCTATTAACTACTATTCACATCATATTCATTAGGCCATGAAATAAAATCTGACTTTTTCCTTCCTATCTGTCATGATTTATTTAAGAGATAATGGGTTTGGCTTAAACATATTAAATGAAAAATAGCAAATCCATCCCTTTAAGTAAAAAATTGCAGACATTTTACCTCATCTTTTGTTCTTTAGAAAGTGAAATTTGGCATGCAGATGTGGATGGATGGATGGATGGATGGATGGATAAACACATGTTTTCCATAATTTGCTGTTACATAGATCTGAACCTGTCTGTAATATATTGATCTCTGTAAAATCCCCACTGTTTTACCTGTTATTATCTTACTGCAGAAACGAGGAGTAGCTGCAAGATGTGTGTAATATACCAAAACATCATAGAATCAACCTAGTTGGAAGAGACCTCCAAGATCATCAAGTCCAACCCTACCATGGTCACTAGCCCATGGCACTAAGTGCCACATCCAGTCTCAGCTTGAAAACCTCCAGGGATGGGGAATCCACCACCTCCCTGGGCAGCACATTCCAATGTCTGACTACTGACTACTCCATCATAAAAAGTCTATACCAAGGGCAAAATTCTTATAAGGAAATGAACTTTGACATTGCCTTTTCATGTAGATGCTTCATTGACCAAGCCTATACTGCTGAGCCAACTAGACATTCAAACTGGGTTTGGGGAAGCTCTGGAGTCCACATGGGGAGTGTGTGAGAGACAGACAGACCATGTGTGTACATGCATGAGTGCACAGGTTGCACATGGATGATAAAGCTTCTGAGAGGTAGGAAGACAGGAGGTGACAGGGGCAAGGAAACCATTCTTAGCTGTCCCATCAGGAATAACTCATGATTTTGCTGACCAAAAATACCTGTTCCAGGTGCTGAATACATGCAGGGAGACCTCAGCCAAGTTGTCCTCATCTGCATGAATGACACTTGCTATGACACTTGCTATTGGCCAATTCTATGTTAAAGGGAGATTATCACACTTGAAAGACTGGGCAAACTACCCTTCACCTTTAGTGAAAGTTCATGTTGGCTAAATTAAAGCATTTTCCTTCTGTATTGCTACTCATAATACAAGATTCCAATACAGCAGCAGGACCTCTGGAGTACTGAGGGTGGTCAGTTTTGTTGGAGGAGGCTATGGGTAGGTGAGAGCAGCAGGAGGCAAACAGAGGAGGTGTAATCCATGTGAAGTTGGTTTCCAAGGAGAATTGAAGACAGTCTGGTGGTTTGGGCTGTAGCAGCCTCAGGTGTATACTATGGATGTGCTTTTTCCTCTTCTCAGCTCACTAAACTGATTAATTTCTTGGTTGTTTGTGTTTGGTTGTTGTTGGGTTTTTTTGGTGGTGGTTTTGCTTTTTTGGTTGGTTGGTTTTTCTTGTGATTTGCTTTAAATAATGATTTTTTGCAGAATTATTCTTATACAAAAAAAAAAAAGACTAAAAGTTTATTTAAACATGTCTGAATTTTGTTTGCTTATTTTTTTTCTCTAAGTGAAGTTTGGTACATTTTAACCCTTATACTCACAGCTTGCCTTTCATCTGCCAAAAAGGCTCCAAAAGCAATTAAATATGAGTCAACTGGATTAAAAAACACACCCCTCTGTGTGAATGGGTACACTGTTCCAGCACTGATCTTATGTCTATAGTTTCTGTCTCTTTCATATAGGAATAACAGTTAAGAAAGCAAAATTTTGACTAGATAAAAATCCATTCTGTACATAGACAAATACAAAGGTGCAACCAATATTTGGCTCTCCTAGTAAAGATGGTTTTTTTTTACTCCTGAAAGAAAATCACACTGCAATTCTAGGAGGAATTGCACCATAGTTTCTGCCTATGTGAGTATGTTCAAACACACATTCATCTCACACTTGTATTTGCTGCTAACCCTAAAGTGGTACATGTCCTATGGCTCATAACTATGTTATTATAATCCATAAAATGAAGTTAATAATTGCCATGAAGTTTGATCACCTCCTAATTCATTCAGACATGGTCACATAGGAGTACCAGTTTAGTTTTAGTTTCAAATCTAAAATATCACTTGACCAGACTGAGATTAACAGTGTGAGATTTAACAAGATATTCAGGCAGGAGAACTCATACTTGACACAAAAATTATTGTCAGATACTTAAATTCAGCCAGCTCTTTGCAGAAATATGTTAGAACTCTGCCAGTAAGATCCTTCAATTATATACATTATTTCCTTTAATTTTATTACTGTTGTTAAGGGATGATTTGGAATGAAAAGGGAAAAGTGTTCTGCAATTTATCCCTACAACCAAGGTAGCTGATAAACAAGAACTTAATTTGTAGTGAAAGGGAACATTTTTAATTTTCAGAATCACAATCATTATTTGATACTTATGAGTATTGTGTTTAATCATACATTTTGTTCAATGATATCTATTATTCATGGCAAGGTGAGAACTGTATTAAACAAAATGTTGTAGAAATTAATAGAGTTGTACAATCTCAAACACTTTTTTTCTGTGTGTTTTCATCACTAAGAACAAAACTCTTATTGGAAAAAAAACCTGTATGACCAATAACATAGAAAGCCTTGACTTTCACTCACATTTTGATGTCATTTTCACATGACCTTTTCAGGGTAGAGCTACAATCTAAGGAGTTCTACAAACAAGGCAAACTAAAGAGAGATGTGCAGGAGTAAAGCAGAAGTATAAACAAGGGTGCAAATGAGAGGAAGACATTTGAATCTGAATGGCCAGTTAATGATTCAATTAGTTTTTCACTTTGTTAAACTATGATAATCCTTCTGAACCAGGTTTCCATATTGAAGCCTGTTGAAAGAAAGAATGCAAAGTATCTTAAGAAAATTCCAAGCAAAAAAAGTAAAGCCTTTTGTAAATCGTTGCTGCTTCCCAACAAAATGCTCCTTATGAACAATAATGTGGATGCAAGGCAGATATTTCACTAAGTCTAAGACTCTGAACAGGCTTGGGCTAAATAAAAGCTATCAGTCTGAAGTGATTCCTTCAGGGATGCAGGGGGATTGAAGTGCAAGTCTGGCTGCAGGATTGGTGATAACCTAGTAAATCCTACAAACTGTGACTTATCTCTTTATCCTTTCCTATTCTCATCACTTGATATTTATCTTTCCACCATACACTTTAACTTCTTTTTCCCTTTTCCACTCTTTCTTTCCTCCCCAACTTCAAAACTTCATGGAATCATAGAATTTAAGGGATGGAATAGACCTTACAGATCATCTAGTCCCAACCCCTGCCCTGGGCAGGGACACCTCCCACCAGAGCAGGTTGCTCAAGGCTCATCCAACCTGGCTGTGAACACTGCCAGGGTTGGGGCAGCCACAGCCTCCCTGGGCAACCTGGGACAGGGTCTCACCATCCTTAGACTAAAAACCTTTTCCTCACATCCAACCTAGCCTTTCCCTCTTTCACTTTGAACCCATTGTCCTATCACTGCAGTTCCTAACACAGAGTCTCTCTCTGTTTCCTTGTAGGCCTTTCAGATATTGAAAAGTTGCTCTGAGCTCTCCACACAACCTTCTCTTCTCCAGGCTCAACAGCCCCAACTCCCTCAGCCTGTGCTCACAGGGAGATGCTCCAGTGCTCTTAGCAACTTTGTGGCCTCCTCTGGACTTGCTCCAACAG
>NW_008653319.1:41239-52232 GCF_000695815.1 Acanthisitta chloris
CTGGTTTCAATTCCTTCCCCACCCAACCTGTAGCTGTGCCTGGGGTTGCCATGGCCCAGATGTAGGGCCTTAACATATTCCTTAATATATTAGATACCTTATCCATATCTCCATATGGAAATGGAGCTTTCAAAAACACTCATCCATGAGCACAAATCTGGATGTTCAGACATATATATGGGTATTTTGCCATAAGAAAGAGAAGATGGCATTCTGATTTGTGGTTTCTAAGAGGCAGTGGTGCAGATAGGTGGCTGAGAGTGGTTTTTATGTCTGGTGCTAGCGTGTACAAAGGGCTGATTAAAATATTCAGTGACTGACATTTGGCATTGAGGCAGCACAGCACTCCCTGCTCTTTGTGTTGTGCTGAAATTAAGCAATGGTTACATGGAATCAAATAACTGTTAAGTAATGGCTTACATTAATGGATTATTTAAAAATCCTGAGAAGTTATCCGATTACTTTACAGGCCAACAGATAATGCTATTTGCTTAACTACTTTTCTTGGCAATCCTGTCATTCCCAACCACAGGAGGAATGATTATTAATGATATCATGGTAGTCAAGGTGTTCAGCCTGGCCTCAGCCTCACTGCATAATTTGAATGCCTCATGCAAACAAGGTTAGACACTTGTGATCTATTGCTTCTATGAGAAAGTAATCATGAGCAGGCAATTGATTATCATTTTTGGATCCCATAATTTATCTTAACCACTTTCAGGAGGAAACAAGGGGAGGTCTACACATAACCTTTTTCAGCAAGGGTAGATATTTGTGGTGGTATAGTGTAAGACTTCTGTAGGTTCCATGGATTCCTCAAGCTTAGCCTGAATAAGAATTTATTCTAATAAGAGTTCGATTAAAATGATACAATCTGCATCAGCATTTGTATCACCCAGTAAAGCTATTTTAAACAGACTTATGTTAATTATCTGCAATGTTATGTAAATCTGAGGAGGAAAAGGAAAGGAGGGAGCAAATTTCCTCATGTAGGGAGTAGGCTCAGCAGGCACAGGTATGGGAATTTCACTCCCTCTCACCTTCACAGACTTTCCTCCTGTTCAGCCTTGCCTGGGCACAGACACAGGTTTCCATATCAGAGTGTTTCACCTGACATAGCCATTTTATTTGTCTCATAGTCCTATCCTTCTTCACTCCCTTCAGTTTTGCCTCGGGCTGTCCCAAGAAAATCTATCTCTGCTTTAGATGTGAGAGTCACATAAGTCACATAACATACCTGTTAGTATTGCCAGATCACAATGAAAACATTTTCACCTATTCATTGAATTTGCCACTGTATTTAGGGGTAGAAAGGAGCAAGAACATCATAAAGAAATCAGGATGAAACTAACATTGGAACAAAGAACTACACAAACTCCTTTTAAACAATCAAAATATGTATTAATAGATATGAGTGTGTGTGTTCTGAATCAGCTAGTGACAGGACAAGGGGCAACAGGTACAAATTGAAAGAGGAGAAATTTAGGTTAAATATTAGGAAGAAGTGATAAGAAACTGGCCAAGGTTGCCCAGGGAGGCTGTGTCTGCCCCAACCCTGGCAGTGTTCACAGCCAGGTTGGATGAGCCTTGAGCAACTGATCTAGTGAGGAGGTGTCCCTGCCCAGGGCAGGGGTTGGGACTAGGTAATCTTTAAAATCCATTCCAACCCTTAAAATTCTATGATTCTATGACTGTAAAATTCTAAATGTCAGTGAAAGCTATAACTGTGTTTCAAAATATTTTAAAATTCTAAATGTCAGTTAAAGCTATAACTGTGTTTCAAAATATTTTTATTTGTATTTAAATGATGCTTGGTGGTTTTAACACAATGTATCAAATATTCTCAATGCAATAACAAGCATGTTATACAATTATTATGAAAGCTGATGGGGACATTCCGGTACGCTCTGTAAACAGAAACACTTTTCTTTAAGACAATAAACATAACTTGTCAGTTCCTTCAACTTCACCAGTTAATGAGAAGCATTTTTTTTCTTAAAAAACTATACTTCTATTTTAACCACTGAAGGGAGCATTTTTATTTAATTCAGCAATGTAATATAAGCAACTCATTGTTCTATTGCAAATTTGCTAGCAGTGAAATATAAGATTCATCCTGCTCTTTTCTTTGTTTTGTTATCTCTGCTCTGCTGAGACCCACCTGGAATACTGCACACAGTTCTGGTGTCCTCAACATGAGAAGGACATGGAACTGTTGGAGCAAGTCCAGAGGAGGACAAAATGTTGCTAAGAGAACTGGAGCATCTCCCTATGAGGACAGGCTGAGGGAGTTGGGACTATTCAGCCTGGAGAAGAGAAGGTTGTGTGGAGAGCTCAGAGCAACTTTTCAATCTCTGAAGGGCCTACAAGGAGCCAGAGAGGGACTCTGTGTTAGGAACTGCAGTGACAGGACAAGGGGTAATGGGTTAAAAATCATTAGTGGCAATATTTTAAGGTTAAAATCCTCAGGTTTGTGTTGATAATAATTTCAGTCAATTGCCTACGACACTTGTGAGATATTATACAACAAACCAGCAACTGCAACAACAAATAAAAGGGATATAGGAAAACACCAACTAACCACTTCAGAAACTCATCTGTGGCAATGTTTCAGCTGAATTTAAAAATACCCACTTGAGATCGCAAGAAAACAAGTTTTCTTTTCCATCCTGCTCTTTCTTAATTATTCATTTGTCTGGTATAATTCACAGCAATGGTTTACATGCAAATTGCAGATTTAAAATGTTAGAGAAGAGAATTCGAGCCTTTTTTTTTCCCCTTAATGTCTTTTGGTGTATTACAGCATCGATAATTTAGATTCAAGCTGCTTTAAATGCAAACAATTACATTTGATATAGGCCAGTCACCCTACTATAGGACAACTGGTATTTTCATTTTAGATCAAAGTGGAACTTTTCTGGTGCTGCTGCTCTCAGAATGTGCAGAGTATAACCCTTATAGATGTGGTTCATAGACTGTACAGATTCTCCTAGAACTAGTCAGAATTCAATGCCCATTGCAGAATTGCTCCTATGATTAACATTTTTTTCTGTCTTTCTTTCCCTTCTCTATAATCTTTCAGCTAAATCCTCAGGATCCTTGTCTAAACTGGATTAAGGTCCTGTTTCCAGCTGAGATTAAAAACTAAGAAGCTTGTGATTGTAAAGGTAACCAAGAAGATATTTTCTTTTCAGGAGAAATGATGAAGCTTAATATGCAGAAAAGTGGGACAAGAAAAATTTGATCACAGTTGCAGACTTGGATTATTGGATGGAAATATCAAAGGGTACTGGAAGTCCAATAAAGGAAATAAGTCTTTAAACTATAGTCTTGGGCCTTTTACGTAAAAGTGCTGTATTTTTCCCATTCCTCTTCCACAGGAAATTATTAATGAGATTCTATGAAACTGCTCATTGAATTTGTTTATTGCCATTAGTAGAGGCTGGAAAAAGACTAAACTAAGGATTCCTGACTTAATGGCAAAAAAACGTTGTTGGTTTAAGCCAAAGAACAGCTGAAAATTAAAATCTGAGGACCACAAGAGTAAAGCCAAGAGACATGATTGGGTTTAGGCCCCAAAAGAGGCTGCTTGGTCAGCTAAGGTTTTTCAGAAGATCAAATGTTTTTCTCTTCCCTCTCTTTCAGCTGTACTCTAAAGTAGTCAACAGCCAAGTGTGTATAGGCATCATATTTACTATACCAGATGCAACATTCACAGTTAGGTCATTGTAAATGACCAATTATGAGCTCACATTGACCATTCAAACAGCTCATGTTTTTTTTTATCCTTTCAGTCAAGATGAGGTAAAGCTAAGAACTATATCTTAAATACACTACAAAGTCATAATCAGTGGAGGGTAAAGTCCAATGAAATCAAAAATTTCTAGGAAATGTAGCAGAAGCAGCAACCTGTTGGGTCTTTTTTATGTTTTTTCCTGGAACATATGATTGTTAGCCTGAGGCAAATATTTATAGCATATTGTAACAAAAAATAAATAAATAAAATTTGAAATACTAAATACTTAATGCCTGAACTTCCAGCATCTATTTCAATTTTATCAGCATGTAGATTCTTGAAACTCCACATGATATAAGAACTGTTTACTTAAATGGAGACAAATTGTCCAATAATGGATTTTCACACTACCACTCAACCATTGGATTACTTTAATTTCTCAATCAAAACTCTGACTACATTTTCCTCAAATTGTATTCTTTAAACATAAACAAAGTATTTGCAGCACTTTTCAGTTGTCATGGTGAAAAGGATAGATGGGACCTTCTCTCAGAAGAGAGGACTGAGAGGGACCTCATGAATGGTTTCAAGTCCATGAATGGGAAGTGCCAAGAGGATGATCAGACTCTGCTCAGTGATGAAAACCAATATAACAAGAGGGAACAGCAAAAACTGATGCCCAGGAAATTTCACCTGAATATGAGGAAGAACTTCTTTGCTGTGCAGTCCCTGAGCACTGAACAGATTGCCCAGAGAGGTCGTGGATTCTCCTCACTGGAGATATTCCAGACCCCTCTGGACACAGCCCTGAGCCATGAGCTCTAGGGTGGCCCTGCTGGAGCAGGGAAGTGGGACCAATGACCCATTGTGGTCCCTTCCAACCTCACTGACTCTGTGATCCTGTGATAACTGAGTGATGGATACATACACTGGGCATGAAGTAATACAATGTCCAAAGCACAGTGTAATATTAAGAAAGCTAGACACAGATATTAGGAAGACTAACATTACAAGAGAGGCAAAAAGAGCAACAACAACAAAATAATCAGTTTCTTGAAACTGCTGCATCATGCAAGATAATTTGGTGACTTCTGGGGAATGTGCTGCCCAGGGAGGTGGTGGATTCACCATCCCTGGAGGTTTTCAAGCTGAGACTGGATGTGGCACTTAGTGCCATGGGCTAGTGACCACAGTAGGGTTGGACTTGATGATCTTGGAGGTCTTTTCCAACCCAATTGATTCTATGATTCTGTGAAAGAAGCAAGAACCACCAAAGCTGCATTGACAGAACATAAATCCTCAAATGAGAACTACATTTTTTAAAGGATAAGTCTTTGATAGACTCTTTAATAGATTTGATTTCATACTAAAGCGACAGCAGTGATAGTTTTATTAGTAACCTGATTTTGTGGCCCAGAAATCCAGTCCTGACTATAGTCACACTATTAAGCTTGACAAGAGACTGCAGTTCATCCTAACTTCTAAAATGTGCCTAGAAATAGTCTGAAAGATCTAACTGTCCCAGGACAAAAGCAGATTAATTATCACTTCAGAAATGTAATGGGCTAAATGACCAGATGCTAATATGATTCCAATGACTCCTGGTATAGTTTCATTTACTAACAAGATTTAGCCATGATGAAAGCTCTGAGGTAGTAGTAAACTCAAGATGAAGGTAGATGAGATCTCCTTCAAGTTTCTTCTATTTCTTCTGGTGTTTTCTTTTCCTCTTCTACTGTACATGGTATCCATTCAGCATCTCTGCCAGTATAATCAGTATAAATCCTCTACTGAAAGGGAGATTACATCGGATTAAGGCACTGCCTATTCATCAGACTGCAGCCTCAGTTTCTTTATGCTCTTACATTTCCTCAGCTGGCTTTTGAAAAAAAATGAGAGCAATAAAAATATCTCCTCTGGTTCATAGAAGATATATAATATGGATTTTATCATGGGCAATTTGGGTTCTCAATATGGATTTTATCATGGGTAATTTGGGTTCTTTATAAAAAGAGGACTCTCTTTTTTAAGTTTTAAGAAAGAATAATTGAAATGAGAAAGTTTTGGCAATTTCTGGAAAATATCTTTCATAGTGGGACAACAGAGATATTTGGGTTTTTTAAGATGGCTGTGAACATCCCATTTTTCAGCTTAATTTTCAAAATATCCTGACTGTTAGGAAAATAATTTAACCCTTCTGGATTCAGTTTTTTTGTCCATAAAATGGGAATAATGAAGGGGTTTTTTTCCCCTCATGTCACTTGCATATGAATTTTATTCTTCAAGATGCTAAAGACCCATGGTACACTGCCTTTACTATTTGTAAGCACTTTGCTCACTTTAGCATATAAGAAATGAAATTTAGTGCACCTGGAGAATGTTATAAAAATACTGATAAAACTAAAAAGGAAAAGCTAAATTGACAATAATAAGTAAAAAGAGTGTGAAAGGCATTTTGTCTTGCTAAAATTAGTCAAGTTAATATTTACTATTTAATGCAATTCCTGGCCCATATAGATAATATTTTAAAATGGAACTGAATTCTATTATTATTTTTTCACAGGTTGGGAAAATGGGGCAGAAAATTAAGTTATAAAAGAAAGTAAGGAAGCTAGTACCACTGTATTTTGGTGTGTCCATAAATACTAAAGATATGATATTGCAGTAATTTTAATAATCAGAGTATATAAGATTAGATAATTTATGTGCTTTAATAAGTTTTAGCTTTTTGGTATTACCAGGGAAACTTGAACTGAGACGAGGGTAATTCTTCAGGATTCTGTAATGCAGTGCAGCAGGGAATTAATGCTACTAAACTAAGAGATTCATCACATTCAAATTAAGAGAAAAGTCACATCATCTCGAGAAACAAACTGTAATGACAGGTAAGAGTACGTGGTGGGTACCTTTTGTGTTAAAGTAATTTAAATGCCTAATAAATAATCAAACACCACGATGCCACTATTCTTTAGTTGTCTGAGTATATATATCCTCTCATCTTCACCTCACAATGCAGAAAAAAAACCCAGAGGAAAAGCATGGAAGGAAAGTGTATCCTACCTTTTCTTTGTTTTCTAACTTTACGCATTAAAGTCCAAAATCCCCTGGATACAGACTTCATCAGTTGTACACAAAAGCTATTTATATCTGCTCAAAATATTCCCCAAGAGGCACGTCTGCCTCACACAGTGGTGTTGGGCAAGGATCTCTGTGCTGGCTTAGAGCAAGTTGGTGCATCTGCCCAGCAGCAAAGAGCTCAGAGATTGCCAGTGGGTGCTGTGTCAGCAGTACAGGACTTGGTGCAGACATGCCCTGGGTTTGCTGTGCTCTTTCCTTGGGTTCATGCCTCTGTGCAAACACCTCCACACACCTACATGGATTTATTTAGAACAAAAGATATCCAACTGACAGCAAACCTGAATCAAAACCTGAAGTTCACCTACCTTTAATAATAGAATCATAGAATCAACCAGGTTGGAAGAGATCTCAAAGATCATCCAGTCCAACCCTACCATGGTCACTAGACCATGGCACTAAGTGCCACATCCAGTCTCAGCTTGAAAACCTCCAGGGATGGTGAATCCACCACCTCCCAGAGCAGCACATTCCAATGCTTGACCACTCCATAAAAAATCTCTTCCTAATATCCAACCTAATGCTTGGCAAGTTTCAGTTTGGATCCAGTATTACTGCCTGATTCAGCTGACTTACTCTGTGACCAAAATAGAACCTTGGACTGGACACACACAGATGTCATAATTATTTGGATGTGAGTCTTGGATTGAATAATTGTTGTGACTGGTGACACCAGTCATTGAGTTCATGGGCTTAGTTTAATTTGAGATCTTGTGGGGAGTATCTAATGAGCTAAATTGGATTAAGTGTCTGACTCAGATATTAAATGCACTGCATACTTGAGGTAAAACTGCTCCTCAGTCATCAGCTTTTTCACCAAAGAGAGACTCCAGGGAGCAGCTGAGTTTGTCCAGTTGCCCACACACAGGCATCCAGTGACATCTGGGATACCTACAGCTACTCCTCTGAAGGTCTCCAGTCACCCATAGGTATATGTCATATCTGTCCCTTCTGTCCAGACATCTCAGACACTGAGAGAAGCCTCAAATGGCACTAGATGCCTCTGTGTGGTCAACACAGACCACTGAATCATGGCCCAAGTATCTACAATAAGCATCTCTCCTATCTGTAGACATCTAGAAAGATAAAATTTCATTCAAGATCAAGCCACCTAAATATAGGCACCCACATGCACTTACTTCAAATTACATCAAGCATTTATGTGTAGAGAACTCTTAATGGAAGATAGAAAACCATCAAAGGTTTGTCAAAGGCTGCTCTGACTCTCAGTGTCTTCAATGTCAAAATTGGTGCTCACAAATTTAGCCTAAACTTGCAACAAACACAATGGTAATAATATCTTTAAAATGATAAGTTTTTCTTCCTCTTGTGAAATAATACCCTCAGTTCCACTCACTCTTTTGTTGGGATGAAATGCACCTTGTGTATTTAGGTAGATTTCCTCTTTCAGAATGAGTGTGTGAATCTGTGTGTAGGTGTTTTTGAAGGAGGAGGCACTCAGAACTGAAACACACCTTCTTGAAGACAAAATGCCAATGAAATATGTCATCCCACCTCATACCAATCTTAAAGGTGGAGATCGTAAAAGAAACTCATCACAAAATAAATAAACTACGAGTTTTTACCAAGACCTGTGAAAGTAGGTAAAATGGATAACTGATGGTTAAGATGATGTGAAGGTTCCCAGGAACTAATGTTAGTTTGGGGCTTTTCTTTTTCTTTTCACCAGCCTCGTTGCTCTTCTCTGGACCTGCTCCAGCCCCTCAATGTCCCTCCTGAGCTGAGGGCCCAGAGCTGAGCACAGGATTCAAGGTGTGGCCTCACCAGCACCGAGTGCAGGGGCAGAATCACCTCCTGGTCCTGCTGACCACACTGTTCCTGCCCCAGCCCAGGATGCCATTGGCCTTCTTGGCCCCCTGAGCACACTGCTGGCTCATGTTCAGCTCCTTGTCTATCTCTCTGTATCAAAAAACCTTCTTTCTCCATTTAATTTTGATTCTTTGCTTATATTAAGCTTGAGAAAATTAGTCATACTTTTGGTATAAACTCTGGGTTATCTATTAATAGGACAATTAGGAGATAAACATACAGCTTTGTGTTTAGGAAAGATTCTAGATCTCCAAGGTGACATAAGCATCAGAATACAACTATTCAACTGCTGAACATTCATATGATGTTAACATGTGTGGTGCACACTGGAGTCCCTTTAGCAAATTTCATATATCACACACCTTTGATCACCTCCTGTGTTTTAGAGCCTTATCCTGTCTTTGTTTTATTAGTTCTGTGATGGATGAGTGCAGCTGTATGGGGGAGTGGAATGTTAGAAGTCTCAACAAGGAAATGTGGAGCTGCCTAGAGTCTAGGGCTTGAACACTGAATTTTAGATAACAGGGACAAGACATTGTGACTGACTAAAATAAGAGAAGCTTGATTACAATTTGAAAGCTTCTTCTGCAGAGAAATGAATTATTTTTTTCCCTGTATGCGTATTCCAAAAGTTTTCTGCCTTAGACATTCAACATTCTTATTAAAAGGGAGAAATATTTATATTGTTTCCAGGTTTTCCTCTCCTCTCAAAAGTTGGCAAACAGTACTCATTATACAGAAGCAGGCAGCTCTTTCAGCAGAGGGAAATAGAAATAAAACATCAGCATTAAAAAAAAAAAAAAGAAAAGCCTCTGCAAATGTCAGGAAGGTTTTATTGATAACTGCTCAGATAAGGAATATTTTAAATATGCTCCTGACAAGTTGGAAAGAGCTCAAAAGAATCATATACTAGTCCAATCCAAAATGTGAATAAACCACATTACAGTGAGACAACCTACTTTACTTATCACAAATAAGCCTATGAGGTAATTCATAGTGTTCTATGGGAAGAACAGGTTCTCTTTCAGATCTATTCTTCATGATTGCCAGTTTTACTGTAAAGGAAAATAAAATCCTGTGGTGGGAAACTGATGGAGGAGTTTGGCTTTTTTTGGTTTTGTTTGTTTCATTTGGTTCTGTTTGTTTGTTTGGTTTTCCTTTTTTTGTTTGGGTTTGGTGTTTAATGTATAAGATGCAGATTTTCTCATCATGAAATTAAATAACCTTATCCAGGGATGTAAGGAATTCTCCATTCCCACCTTAAAGAAAGGGCTGATAACTCTTGTTTGACAACTGTGAAATCTATGGCCTGACTTAAGTGGAAGGTCATGCTAAGTGACCATAAATCTTTCCTGGTCTCAAACTGCTTATACTTATGAATCCAGGAGTGATGTAGATTTATCAGGAATTTGGATATTCTAAATGTATGTGGAAAACATATTTTTTTACTCTGTCATCCCATTACACATGAGCATCTAACTGTGTGTACATATAATTGCACACACACTATACATACCACTATATGCAAATGTAAAAATATGTAGCATTATTACATCAAAATTCAGTTCAGAAAAATCACTCTCATGGGTCTTAATCTGACTATCAAATAACAATTTATGATGTCCAAATGGTCAGCAAGATCACAGTCTAAGCACCAGTGAAATCAGTTGGAAGCTTTTGCATTAACTTTAACAGAAACTACACATAACCTTAATTTAATTTTAACTTTGACATATACTCATCCAAATTATCTGTTAAAATGTCAAACTGTTCTCCTAAGTGATCAATAAAAAAAATGGATATTCTACATTTATTTGACTCTTTTGCAGTCTATCTTTAACTATATAGAGATATATTTGTTTCTCATGGAATCTTCTGTAAAATTATTTCAACATTCCTGTTACATTTCTGCTCTATATTATGAGATCACCCACAAAAATATATTCCCTTCCCAGAGACATATAATCCATGACTTTATTGCATAAAGACCTGAGCATTAGGGACAACACATGATAATATGTAAGCCACAGGGGAATGAAGCTGTGATAAATATGTATCATCTTCTTAGTATATGAACATCCCAGTTAGGGTGATAACTGAGCAGAGTAATGACCATGTGTTTTTGTCATTGGCTTTTTCACTCATGTAGTGCTTGATACTTGAACGTAAACCAGAACATAAATCTATCTTCAACAGAAAGGTTGGGAAAGGCTATGTCTGTAAATAGTCAAGGTCATATTTATTTGCTTGTTTGACTTCTCAGATGTGCTGGTTTGGGCTGAAGTAGAGTTA
>NW_008653319.1:52635-65728 GCF_000695815.1 Acanthisitta chloris
GTGCAGCTTTTGCTTTCTCTATTAAACTGTCTTTCTCTCAACCCATGACTTTTTCTAGCTTTTACCCTTCTGCTTCTCTCCCCATCTCACTGGTGTGGAGTGATCAAGAGTCTCTGTGGTGTTTGGTGACTGGATGGAGTTAAACCATGACATCAGAGAATATTTTGATGTAGATCAGCATCCCAGTAAATTGAGCTATATTGTAGATTCCACAGTTGCTGGGATTATGCAGCAGTGAAATCCATGGGGAGTTTTTATCCATTTCTACCTGTCCTCTACCTCTTTCTCTGCAATGACAGTTATGTCATTATTATGCCCTTGGAAAACCTTTTCGTAAATGTCATTATTAAATTCAGGCAAAAAATGTCTTTCCCACTTTGGAAAAATGCCACAAAATTTGTTTAATCCTAAATAAAGCCAAATGTCCAAATCTTAAAGAAAATAAATGTTCCACAACTGTCCACACAAAGTAATGCTATTTGGTCTTTCAATATGTTGAAAATTTTTTTTTATGAATACATCTATTTTTAAAAATTGCTTTCATTAGTTTACATACTGGAAAAACATCTTCAAGCAGAAAACAAAACGATTTCTTAAACTTTAAAAACCCAAAGCAATAAATTTGCCAAAACCAATATTGTAAACAATTTTGCTTTCTGAAGATAAGCATTTTCTGTCAGAAAATACTAGGTCTTGTTCAAAGGTTTTGATTCTTTTCATTAAAATTTATATTTTGGTGACAAATGATGCCGACAAGTACTTTCATTAATCCGTGTGACTAACAAGCTGTGGAACTGAACTTAATGTTTTCTAAATTAAGAGTTCAGATGATTAAGCTCCATTTGTGTGTATTGGGTAGCAGATTTCAGATAGAAGCAACATGAGCCCTTAAAAAAAGCTCATGAATTCTAATTTATTAGCAGGATTAAATGCCAATAGCAAAGATTCCAGGACCATATAGAAACCTTAAGGAATCACCTTCCACAATTTAATGATGAAACTGAATTAAATCAAAAGCAGACTAAGTGCTCTCAATGTCTGGCTTCTATTACCTTTGAGTTTAACTCAGAGGAGCCCATACTCTGAGAACTGTGTTGCCAATATCCAATAATAGCTCCATTTTCTTTTTCTAGTTCATAAGTTTTTAAGACCTAGACCAAGTTTTGTCATCACAGATGGCAGAGAAACAGCACAATACCAGAAATGGATATGTTAAAAAAGTCCTAAATATATGGAGGATTTGATAGCTATTGTTTTCCTGAATAGTAACAGAGTTCAGGAAGGTTGGGAGTGTTTCAGAATAAGAATTGTTAAACATGCAGGAGTAGACTGTCCCTATGTGCAGAAAACCAAGGCATGGAGGAAAAAAGTCAGGTTAAACACAAAGCATAGGCAAGAGATTGGGGGAAAAAAAAGGGAATCATCATCAATCATCTCTAGAAGGAGGGTCAGGCAAGTTGGGAAGACTATAGGATGCTGAGAGACCATCTAGGGAGAAGATTAGGAGGCCCAAAACCCAGATGGAAGTTGATTTGGCTGTTAAGGTCAAAGGCAACAGCAAAGGTTTTTATAAACACACTGAGAGCAAAAGGAGGGTCAAGAAAAGTGTCCATCAGTTGATAAATACAGAAGGTAGTGTAGCAAGATTAAGGACATTTTGCTATCTCACTCACTCACTAGTAGGGAAATACTGACAAAAGACACAGGGGAAAAATACTAAATTAGTGTATGTGTATACAAAGAGATGATTAATCATATGCTCTCTTAAATCAGGCCTCTTCCTCTCCTTTTCCTTTTCCTTCTCTGTTTTCCTTGCTCTTTCCATTTCCTTTTTCTTTTCCCATGCATTTCCACTTTCCTTTTTCATTTTGCTTTCCTTTTCCCTTTTCATTTTCCTTCTTTTTGGAAGTAAAACTGCTCTCCAGGGGAAAGTATTGCTCTGTCATCTTTCTGGAGAGCTGCAATAAGAGTACCCCTAAGTATTTCACCTTGACTCTGGTTGCTGCTGAAAATCTTCCGTAGCTGTTCTTGGTAGAACACACATAAAGGTGCATGGGAGGAAGAAGAGAACAAGAAAAAAAGAGAGAGAGAGAGATGAGAGGACAGATACAGTTCTCAGTTTCCTCATTGTAACAATATCTGTCCCTGCAGATGACTGACTAGCTCAATGTAAGGAAAAAGCCAAATGAAAAGTAAAGCCAATAACAACAAGAGATGGAAACTCAAAACAGCTTCCACAAAAGCAAGAGGGACTGTTAAATATCTTTGTTGGTATGTGCCATTGCTTGTTTATTGGTGCAGAAGGGATAGAGTGAATAGGGCTGTGATTTTAGCAGGAAAAAAAGTGAGAATATGAGTTCATAACACTCAATTCTAGAGAATAGGGTAACTGATTATAGATTTTAACCACTCAAGATTTCCTAGCTTCCATTTGAAAACCACAAGAGGACTTAGGTATTCCTCATTGTTTCAGTAGATTTGGTGCAGATCCTTTAGCACTGAAATATTAATATCAAATCTGCAGATTGGTGTTTAATTCGATTTCATAGATCAGTTAGGCAACCAAGGGAGCAGATAATTGGATGGCTGCAGTCTGCTCTTCACTGGAGAGGGTCTTTGACAAATCTGACAGTCCACTTATTTTTTGGATTTAGTGGCTGAATAATTCACTATAGAGAATCATTTTCAGATGTTATAATAACTTCTCAGAGTCCTTCAAGTAGAGGAAGTTGGTAACAAGTCATCATCTAATTTCTTTTCTAATGCAATTGTAGGTGTTGATGACCATATAAAACACCTCAGTGGCACTGACCAGATGTCATTTCTCTAAGATGTGCTCTTATGACTGGCTTGAATATTTTGGTTCTCTGTCCTCTAGCTGATTCCTGGAAATTGGGTTATCCAAGGAGGATCATGAGAACATTGTCTTTGGGATTCACTCCCTCTTGTGGCAATAAGTCACAGCCATTGACGTGGTTTACACATTTGGCATTTCTTTTTTTTAAATGTTTTCTGGTTCCTATTGTTATTACCTGAGACAATAGTGGTGCCAGGATTTAGTCTGACAGTTGCAAGGACAAACAAAATGAAATTCAATTTCAGTGTGTATCAGTGTATGTTCACACACTGTATATACACATTGTTAGTGTGTATACAGCAATAAATAGTCACATCACTAACATTTAAGCACACTGACTCATGCTGAAGTGGCAAAAAAAAAAAAAAAAAACCAAACCAACAAATTTTTCCTGAAATATTTTCTCACTAAATTTAAAAAAAAAGCCCAACTTAATTTCAAAGGATTTGTTGCTGCTGCTGAACTGTCTTATCATTTCAGAGACAGTCTGCTGCAGATTCTCCATAGGAACACAGAAGACTTCATGATACTGGATTCATTTTGCAAAAGTAGTACATGCACTGCTGAATAATGAAGCACTTAATATTCTGCAGGATGTCAGGCTTTTCAATTTATGACACTCAGGTTACTTCAGCATGGTGGATAAAGTTTTATTTGTAAGTAACTCGAAATTAAAAATAAATTGGACACTAGATCACTCTTTAATATCACAGTCTATTAAAGAAAAGTTTTTGACGTAACTGGAAAGTTATCTGGAGCATCCACTGGAATGGACAGGAGAGTGGTGTATGGTGATGCAGGATATGTGGTCAGGTGGGGGCATAAAGGTAGAAGCAATTCCACTTTTGTAAGTGCAAAAGTAAGGGACAAGATTAGCTGCTTACTGGTTGGTGTATCAGGTGGAACCCAATTCATTCAACAAAATGAGACAAAAACCAGATTAGTCGGAGAAGTTAATCATTTTGTAGTGAGAGTAGACTAGAAACTGGATGGAGACCCTTAAGGAGACAAAAGGAGCTCACCTGTCCCCTCTACCTACACTGCCTTTTCCCCAGTTCTCTTCCATATGGCAACAAAACACAACTGTGATCATGTTATATAACATCCAGCAGAAATGGAAGATCAGAGGAGTAGATTGTTCACACACAAAAGAACCTGCAGAGCGTGAACTAGATATACAAAATGTAGGACACAAATAAAAATAGGACGAAGTGCAATGATTTTGAAACAGGTCCTCAAGCCTTCTGACTTTTCAGCACACAGAAAATGAAAAAACATTTTCTTTTTCTTCTCCAAGAGTGTTTTGCCTTCTATGAAGTAAAGTCTGAATTGAAATATTTTAGAGGACCTTCTTGATAACATAAAATGTGTAGTATTTGCCAGTTTTGGGAGCTGTAAAATGTCACTCGTTGATTCTTTTCTTCTGCAGAGAGACTAACACTTGAAAGTGCTAAACTCCTAAGAATTAAACACACTCATAATTACTTCTGCAGTGGTGTCAAAGGCAAAAAAAAAAAGCATGCTGCTTCTCTTAAGTTGGAAATTAACCTCCTGCCTTCATATTCTTTTCCAGTTTTATGTAAAAAACAGTGGCTAAACACAGAGGTTTTCATATGGCATAGAATCATAGAATCATAGAATTTAAGGGCTGGAATGGACCTTACAGATCCCCCAGTCCCAACCCTGCCCGGGGCAGGGACACCTCCCACCAGAGCAGGTTGCTCAAGGCTCATCCAACCTGGCTGTGAACACTGCCAGGGTTGGGGCAGCCACAGCCTCCCTGGGCTCTCTGGGACAGGGTCTCACCACCCTCACAGAAAGAAACATTTTTCTCACATCCAACCTAGACTTCCCCTCCTTTAGTTTGAACCCATTACCCCTTGTCCTATCACTGCAGCTCCTAACACAGAGTCCCTCTCTGGCTCCTTATAGGCCCTTCAGATAGTGAAAAGTTGCTCTGAGGTCCCCACACAACCTGCTCTTCTCCAGGCTCAACAGCCCCAACTCCCTCAGCCTGTCCTCACAGGGAGATGCTCCAGGGCTCTAATCAACTCTGTGGCCTCCGCTGGACTTGCTCCAAGAGTTCCATGTCCTTCTTATGTTGAGGACACCAGAATTGTGTTCAGTATTCCAGTTGGGTCTCACTAGAGACCTTTTAAAAAGTTTATGTTAGGTCTCAATTAACAGTATTTTTTGTGTAAAGACCAAATTCTCTGTCAGAACTGCTCAGTTTAAAAAGCAGCAGCACAAGAACACATCCAAAAACCAGTAAAGTCTCCAAATAAAAGAAAAAAGAAAACGAAGAAACAGAGCAACCAAGAATTGGCAAAAGGTTTTGCTGTCTAGAGACCATCTGAGCACAAACTGGTGCCATTTAAACATGTACTGCCATTGAACTTCAAGCTACATCCATTAGAACAATTGAATGTTAACTGAGATCCCTAAGAACTCTGAAGAGATTTATTAGTGGCTTTACAATGAATTCTGAACGAATTGATAAAGTCCTCAAGTTCTCCTAGTAAATGGCTTCCAGATGTTCACTGTTCCTATTATTGTAGGGAATCCAAAGACCCATGGACATATGAGGACAGATTAGTATTCTTTCAGACCATTTAAAAAAGCTACTTCATCATTTATGTAGATACTGAAGGTTTGGGTTTTTTTCTTTTCTAGTCTTTCTATTGATGTAAATATCACTATATAAGGATATTTATGAGCCTGAAGACATAAGTATGTTCTCATTAGGTCTTCAGCATGAATAAACCTACCTTATTAAAAAACTCACCCTGTGCCATTCTGCATTGCAGATGCCCAATGTAATTTTAAAATCTGGAAAAGAAATATTTCTGATTTGTATGGCCTAGAAATCTCATAGATGTGAGAACTGAGAAGGATCTCAGACCTGGTTTTGTTTGTACCCAGTGTCCTTGTGAAAACTTGGTGTATTCATTACTGTGAAGTACTTCCTTCTTCAAGTGATTTATATTTAGTAATTGATTAAGTCTGAGATTGCTTTTATGTAAATTTGACCATCAGAAACGAAATGCCTTAGTTTTCCATGTGGACAGCAAAGAGACATGTTCTTTCAGAGAGTGTTTTTGACTATCCCAGAGCAGATATCCTAGGCAGTGGTGATGGGTTGTCTTTGGGGAGTTTGCAATTTGCCTTCAGAAGGAGCTGAGATGATTAGCTGAAGTTTGACACGTCACTCCAGTAATTGACTTTATATGAAAGGAACCATATCCTTAAATCATGACAAATATTACAGTTTGAAGGGCCAGACATCCATCTGCTTGACTCAATAACAGGTCTCTGACAGGAGCTTCCAAGAGATACTTGACAGGAAGGCACAAAAATCAAGCAGTGGGCAGATAAGGAACAGTTTGCATGGAACTTTTCAAGTTGATTAATCGAATCTTGGTTTATATCTGCAAGTAACTAGATGAATATGAAATCCTATCTTTAGATGTTAAACATATTAATTAGCCTTGAAGATAACATAAACCCCCAAGAAGAGAATTTCAGGACTTTGTTTAAATGTAGTTGAATATTTCCATCTCTATAAAACAAGGAACTTCTACTGCTCTGACCTCTACCATAGAATAACTCATGGTGACAAATGAACTCTTGTCAGGGCAGGTAGCTCAGTGTTGCATTCTGCCTTGGAAATACAATGTGACCACTCTGCTCCTAAGGCAAATATTATTCTCTCACAGCACTCTGCTGCAAGTTATAATTTGCACTTTCCAACCAGTCATGCAGAGAAAAGTTAAAGGGAACCTTGTAGAAGAAATCAAGCATATTGGGCTATGTTTTGTGATACACTGTTCAGTATTAAGCCCTGGAAAATAAGACATATATGATATGAAGAGAAATCCCACGTGCATTTGAATGCTTCTCACACATGAAGGCTTTCCTACAATAACTTAGAATGACACAAAAGCATTCAGAATGTGCAAACAGCCACTTAAATTATCCTCTATATAGGTACTGTGATCACACTAAAACTATGATGTAATTACATTAACAATTATAATGTGTATAATTTCTCCAGTGTTAAATAACCATGAAAGGCAGAAACCTCTGCACCAATGTATTATATTCCATGGAAATGCAAAAGTGTATTAAATACTTGGTTTGTTTACCCTTATTGCTAGGCCTAGTATTATTTTAAAGTGACATTTGTAATTAATACTGTTAGGCTTTACACCTTGAAATAACACATGACACTCCTCAGATAAACAACCTGCTTATATTATACTTACAGAAAGTCACAAACCCTTTTGCAGAATAAATGAAGGGCTAACCTATGTTTAGCTTTGAAGAAGTCCTTTGCATTGCATTTCAGAGATTCAGTGAATAAGATTATCACACACCTCTTCAAAGTTCATATTTGCAGAGGTTCAACAGCTGAATGCTCAACAGTTTTTTATGCTTTTCTTTTACATTTTTTTACATTCAGGATTAAAAGCATCAGGCTAGACTCTTCTGAAGGAATCTTGCACAAGAGCTTCAAATTCATGGGCTCTAGACATTGCAGAGCTCATAAAAATTTGACTTCTTTTGATTTTCTTTAAGCATGAAGGAAATGTGCTGTGTAATGCTCAAACCGATTTCCACTGGAGTGCCTAAATATGGTATATTATTCTTAGTTCAGACACCACTTCTGATTTTTTCCTCTCCTTTTATCAGTGCAGTTAAAATGTGCTTCTAGCCTCTATTTTTGAATCAGCACTATCACCACAGTGATCCAAAGATCTATTTCTAGACTTTGCCAATCATACCTTGCATTGCAGGAAATGTTTATTAGCTTTGAATTCAATGAGTGGAAAATGCTAGGTTTAATTTCATAGAGACTGACAGTGACTGCAAACATTGCCATCCATCCTACTTTACTGAGTAGGACTTGAACTCATTCTTGTGCATTGAAATGCCCCACAAAGAACACTAAATAAGAGGAAAAAAACGAACCAGCAATGAATTTCAAGTAGCACCACTTAAAGAAATCCAAATATTGTAGCATGTCTTCTACCCTGTTCCTCGACTGTTGTGGTTCTGTGTTGTCTCCAGTGACATCCAATGTTTAGAGCTGAGATTCAAAACCTTCCTCCAAAGGATGAAATCCAGCTGGAACTGATAGCTTAATTCTAGGGACTTTAATAGTACTTTACCTCTTGTTAGGCAGAGAAAATGAAACGCATTGACCTCAATCTTAGCACTTAACACAATAGCCTTGAAATAATAAATTAAAGGGGATTTTACACCATTCACTTCCAAATGAAAGGTTTTATGATTAAGGTAATAGTTGGTGTGATTTTTTTTTAAGCAAAATGGTTATACTGGTTTATATGTGTCTAAAATTAGTTAAAAGACTATCTATATTGATAAGCTTAACAGGTCTCTATCTTAGAAACAAAAGTTCTGCCTGGATAAACAAATTTCCCACAAAAAAAAATGTATAGTTACTATGAAATTGAGCCAAGCACAAATTTTAAATGAGAGAAGTGGCATTTTGTTAATTGCTATGCTCCCATTAAGTATTTAAGACCATAATTAATTATTTTCGATACTCTTAATTGAAACATTACAACATACTCGGTTACTATTTAATTAGAAAGCACATTAATTATATATTAAGGTCTTCACTGTTTATATACTCAAGTCTCCCCTTTGAAGGGAATTCAAGGGTAAACAAGCCAAGGCTCAGCAGAGCATTCTGGCATGAAGATGCAGCAAGATCTGTGTTGTTTTGACTTCCTTTGATTTGCATGGGCTAAGCAGTGATCAGTGAACAACTTCATGGGAATTCAGGCTACACTTCTCAGATGAGTCACAAGAACAGGCAACTCTCACAATATTCAGAGTGTGTTACGTGCACTTGGCCAGATGCAGACAATGTGTAATCATATGGAAAGATGCTGCATTAGTAATTACCATGCAAAATCCTTAATGCATAATAAAAGGAAGGAATCAATTGCAAAAGCAACAAATTTCCTGCCGTACATTTCTTCTGGTGTAGTCTATTCCAGATTTTGGAATATTTATTGAAGAAAAAATAACAAGCATCATAGGAGCTTTTTCAGTTAAATTTACAATATTTTGCCCTTCTGGGAGGCTATTCATTTTGGTTATTTACTCTCCAGCTATATAGTGAGAGCCCAAAAAACCAACCAAATCCTGGGCTGATTAAAAGTAGTGCAGCAGCAGGTTGAAGTTGATGATTCTCCCTCTCTGCTCTGCTCTCATGAGATTTGGAATACTATGTGCAGTTCTGGTGCCCTTAGTGTAAGGACATGGAACTGTTGGAGCAAGTCCAGAGGAGGCCACGAAGTTGATAATAGGACTGAAGCATCTCTGCTATGAAGACAAGCTGAGGGAGTTGGGGCTGTTGAGCCTGGAGAAGAGAAGGTTGTGTGGAGAGCTCAGAGCACCTTGCAGGAGCTGAAGGGGCTCCAGGGAAGCTGCAGAGGGATCTGTGTTAGGAGCTGCAGGGACAGCACAAGGGGCAATGGGCACAAATTGAAGGAGGGAAAATTAGGTTAGATATTAGGGAGAAGTTTTTCCCTGTGAGGGTGGTGAAACACTGGCCCAGAATGGATGATCTATAGGGTCCAATCCAATCACTAAATTCTACAAATCTGTTATTCTATAATTGAATTTTTGTATAAAAGGAGAAATAAGTTTAAGTAGGCAGGAAATGACAATACACACGAAAATCTCTAGACTAAAAATACATTGAACTAAAAAAAAATGCAAAGAGACAACAAACAAGTAAACAAAATGACAAAACCAAGTCCACAGAAATCTCTCAGCAAGGTGCAAGATTTATGAGAGGCACAATATAAAAGTATTCTACAGAAAAAAAGAGAAAATATGTTCACAATTTGTGTCAATCCTAAAGGTATCACAGTAACAAAATGTTTTTTTCATTATCTCAGGCATCGTGTGTTACTCAGAGGTTAAGTTCATATCATACTTGAGTGCATGTAAGACTATATATGGAAAAAAGTTCTATTTTCTCCATTGTATTGCTGAATCTTGTTCATTTTTTTACAGTGTGTGTACAGTCCTTTATTTTTGTATTTTCATTCCTTTATTTTCTGATCTCTTTTCAAATATAACAAGATATCAATCCTAGACTAAACATGTTAGGATTCCTTTTCCCTCTGAGATCCCTCTGGTTCTGCTAACATTTCATCTGTGTGTCTGGATCCCAGTAGTTTTGTCATCTCTGCCAAGAGACAGGGGAGTATGTGGAACTGGAAGACTTGTTAGCTAGATGAGATTTGACCGAATTCCAGTGCAGAGCCAATTCTCTGCTTCTTCCTATGGCTGGGGAAGGGTGATATATTAACTGATATTGCTATGCTATGTGCATAAACTCTGAAAAACTTCCCCTAAACTCAGGAGAAAAGAGGTTCTCATAGTCATCCCCTAATGACACAAAGATACAAAGTCAGGAGAAAAATACAAAAGAGACAAATGGAAAATAAAAATAGTTTCAATGTATACACTAAGTTCAAAACTGCTACCATGTGTGAAATCCAGGCTTCACCTGGAAGGCAAGAGGTATTTTATTACTGATTTGATTAAGATCAAGATTACACCTCTCAGTCTTGATTTAAAGCAAATTTTTTATTTCAGTTTGAATTATATTTTCCACCAAAATGGAAGTTCAGCTAAGTCTGCATAGTTTTTCCCTCAGGTGTGGTTAACTAATTAGTTCCAGAAATCAACGCAATTCCCAAGAATTTAATACAATTTTAGTGAAGAAAAATTGTACGATACAACTGGCAAACCTGGAACATATATTCAAAGATGATATGAAAAATGGTGTTGATGCTCAGCCAGTTTGACTTCCTGAGTCTGTCTCCACCTGAACAGTTGAGTTGGCTCCTGGAGCAGGCATACAATCACAGAACCAACCAGGTTGGAAGAGACCTCCAAGATCATCAAGTCCAACCCTACTGTGGTCACTAGCCCATGGCACTAAGTGCCACATCCAGTCTCAGCTTGAAAACCTCCAGGGATGGGGAATCCACCACCTCCCTGGGCAGCACATTCCAATGCCTGAGCACTCTGGAAAAAATCTCTTCCTAATCTCCAACCTAACCCTCCCCTGGCAGAGCTTGAGTCTGTGCCCTCTTGCCCTGCTGCTGGTTGCCTGGGAGAAGAGACCAACACTCATTGCTATGCCTGTGTCAATCCCCACACCTGAGAACCTCCTTGGTAGGGAGACAGGTAGGAAGAGGCTACTAAAAGTACTTTAGGAATAACATAAGATCTTGTGTCCAATTCTACTTTGCTAAAATTGTACACTATTGCAGCTCACCAAAGCTGCTACCAGGATCTAATTGACTGAAAAACAGTATTAACCTTTGTACCAACAGTGTAGAGAGTAAAACAGGAACACTTTTATTAACTTCAAGGTCTATCTATGCCACAGATCATCGTGTGATAAGTGTGGATTTACATTATGCCAGGCACTCTGTCATAATAGCCATATACACTCTCTTACTCTATGACAAAGGTGCAGTAGAACACCCATTAGCCATAGGGAGTAAATTGCTGTACCTTATATTTGATGTGAGAAAATGAACCAGAAAAGTGGTTACTTTGCAGTAATAGCTAGACTGATACAAATTCATTACTTACCATACTCAATGACTTTCCTTATGCCAGTTCCTGTGGGATTATGAATGGGCTTTCTCCTATGTACATAACTATACAGGTTTATATTTTGATTTATTATGGGTATGTTTCAACAGATTCTGCATCAGCCTCATTGGGAACTTGTAGTTAACTGAGGTAAGAGTGAAATTCGATCATGACTGTGTATAAAGCAGTGAAAGTGATGGATAGCAAACTCTATCAGGGACATACTGTTGTAATACTGTTGTACTGGAGACTATTTCTCAGTCTTATTGTGCAGAGAGTTTAACCTGTCATTAGATACAACACACTCAAAAATATTTAGAAAGAATCATAGAATCAACAACGTTGGAAAAGACCTCCAAGATCATCAAGTCCAACCCTACTGTGGTCACTAGCCCATGGCACTAAGTGCCACATCCAGTCTCAGCTTGAAAACCTCCAGGGATGGGGAATCCACCACCTCCCTGGGCAGCACATTCCAATGCCTGAGCACTCTCTCCATAAAAAAATCTCTTCCTAATCTCCAACCTAACCCTCCCCTGGCAGAGCTTGAGTCTGTGCCCTCTTGTCCTGCTGCTGGTTGCCTGGGAGAAGAGACCAACCCCCACCTGACTCCAACCTCCTGTCAGGGAGTTGCAGAGGGTGAGAAGGTCTCCCCTGAGCCTCCTCTTCTCCAGGCTGAACACCCCCAGCTCCCTCAGCCTCTCCTCATGCCACTTGTGCTCCAGTCCCTTCCCCAGCCTCGTTGCTCTGCTCTGGACCTGCTCCAGCCCCTCAATGTCCCTCCTGAGCTGAGGGCCCAGAACTGAGCACAGGATTCAAGCTGTGGCCTCACCAGCACCGAGTGCAGGGTCAGAATCACCTCCCTGGTCCTGTTGCCCACAACAGGCGATGAAAAATATACTTATTTAAAATCTAAACAACACAAATTATGAAGAGAAACCGAATTCCAATTATGAAAATGTGCCAAGTGCTTTGCTTTCCCATGGGATATATCTGTAATCACAGGTCACTAGGATTCTACAGAGAAGGTCTTTTTCTATCTGCAGCTCTACAGTTGTGTTTGTGATATGAGTCACTTTGTCTCTTCTTTAGCTGATTTAATAAAAACCTGTAGAAAGAGTTCTGAAATTGTCCCAAAAGGCTCATGAAGACCAGATGTTACATGATCAAAACTGGGGTTTTTATTCAAACTCCCAAGAAAATAATACAAATCTACAAACCTTGTTTCACTACATGAATCTGCATATTTCTCTATTTCACTATAGATGTGTATGAATTTTAGGTTAAATACTAGAAAAAAGTTTTTCCCTGCCAGGGTTAAGACAGCTGCAACCTCCCTGGTCAACCTGTTCCAATGTCTCATCACCCTCACAGGGAAAAACCTTTTCCTAATATCTAACCTAAATTTCCCCTCCTTCAATTTGTATCCATTGCCCCTTGTCCTGTCACTGCAGTTCCTAACAAGGAGTTCCTCTCTGACTAGGAATCTAGAATACGAATTTACATTACCATTATTTCCCTTACAGAGTTGTAGAAAGCAGAGTATAGAGATATTCCAAAGCTGCTGACATCTGTGTA
>NW_008653319.1:65774-77091 GCF_000695815.1 Acanthisitta chloris
GGAAGCCCCAAAGTGGTTGAATGACAACCTTGTTTTCCTTGATGAAATTACAAGAACAGTGTGAAAATAAGGCCTTTTTTTATCCCCTGAAGAAATATTTGGCTACTCTTTTATTATCAGTTACCCAAGGTATTAACTGCATATTTGCAATATTATAAGGAAAGGAAAACCTCTATTACTCTGATTCCCCAAACAAACAGATGCTTCATGCAATTTATGATGGCAGAAGATTATTAGCTTATATATTATTTCTTGATAAAGGGGTTGACCTCACTTTTAAATGAAGCAATTTTAACTTGTTATTGTTTATTCATTTTGCATTCTATTCTGGCAGTTTAAAATAGCCTTGTTATTCCTTTGCTAAACAGTAACTCCTCTTTCCACTTGATGACAGGGCTTACTATAAATGACAATCATATGGGGTGAAAGGGTTGCATAAGCTGATGAAAAACCACACAGGATGAATACAGTGTGAGATATATTTTAGAAATACTTAGAAATCAGAGTGAAACTTAGTTCTAGTTGAAAAAAAAGAGTTTAATATTCTGTTCCTCCAAATGGGAAGAATGATTTTCCTGGCCATTTTGTTAGCCTGGATTTGGTCCTCTTCATCTATTCATAACAGAAATTCTTTAATATTCCTTAAATCGAGTGCCTTCATTTTACAGCAGTCAGCCTGAAATCCAAATCACTTCTTAAGATTGCTCTGTCAGGCATTTAGGTACCAGTGTATATATTTGCAGTATCCATTATTGTTTGGAGAATCTTCTAAAAAGCTTCAGACCACAAAGATTTTACTTTTTATTTTATGCTTTTCATTTACTGCAGCAAACTGAAATTTCCTCTCTTCTCTTTATTTTTATTACACAGTGGAAACCTCTCAGTGTTTGCAGGGGGAAGATAGCTCTGGAAAAGATAGATCTGCCACTTAACTGTTGTAATACAACAGTATCCAAAAAGAGATCTTTCAAAAAACTTTCAAAAACTTTCAAAAACTTTGTACTTGACTACTTTCATGCTGCAGAATTCCAGAATGTCATGTATTCATCTGGAAACATAAATAATGCTGCCTACAGAGACCAAAACAGTGACAAGAAGTTGAGCAGTTAACTTCCTACAGCTCCTGCTCACAACAAGAACATCATAAGCATCTGCTGAAGCATGGGAAAGAACATTGGAGAAAGAAAGGAAGGGAAGCAGCATTAGGACCTGCCAGAAATGTCAGCTCTGTATATCCTATATCTACATAAGCCTCCAGAGTCCACTAATCAAACTGCAGCTGAATGAAGACAGTTTACCCAGATGGAGAGAGGAAAGCCTAGTGGTGACTAGTGGTGATTCTGAGACCTAAAATCCTGTCTACTTGCTGCACCACCAAGAGAATTTTAAGGGATTATAGAGTACAACAGCTAGAGACATTGAATAAAACTGTCAAGTGGCAGGATTTAAAAAAAAAGAAGAAAAAACCAAAAACCAAAAACCCCCAAAACCAAAGTAAAGCAAAAAAAGAGGAAAGAGGCTAACACAGAAAAATGTTTGTTCTTCTACACAGGCAGTTTGAATCACTTGCTCCAAGAAAAAATCAAAAACCAAAAACCCCAAAAACCAAAGTAAAGCAAAAAAAGAGGCTAAAGATACACAGAAAAATGTTTGTTCTTCTACACAGGCAGTTTGAATCACTTGCTCCAGATTGTGTTAGACCATTGTCCATACTCCACACACACCAGACTGCTCCATGCTAGATAAAATGATCTCTCCTCAAGCAGTTTGGCAGTGCTTTAGTAATTAGATTCATTTATTGGGCAGTTTAATAAGTAACATGAACATGGTAGTGCAATTCCTGTTTCTTTTCTCTGCACCAGTGTTAGTCCAATAAACCTTTCCTTTCAATCATTTTACGCCTTTCGAGTCTATCTCTACCTGTATTTCTCTCATCCTTTCACTGAAAAAATGAACATGTTTCCCAAAATTTTTTTGTTATAACATTTTAAGGATTGTCCCAAGATGAATTCTAAAAACAGATACATTTTTTACTTATTGCACATTCAAAGTTGTATAAGGTAGAGGAAGAGAATGCTTGGCAATTGATGCCAGGAGCTTCCAGGTATTTCAGCTTCCAAAAGGAGGACTAGCCATGTTTCCAAGGATCAGTCATATTCAGAAATGTGGGCAAGGTTGGTTTGGTTTGGTTTTTCTGGTTTAGGTTTGGGGGTTTGTTATTTTTCTGTTCACAGAGTCATAGAATCACAGAAACATCAAGGCTGGAGGAGACCTCTAAGATCATTGAATCCAACCATGAACCTGTCACTGCTGGAACCCCCAAACCCTAACCCAGATCCTCCAGTGCCACATCAGACACCTCTGAAACACCTCCAGGGATGGTGACTGCACCACCTCCCTGGGCAATATCCCAGGGCCTCAACACCACAACAGGCAAAACATTTCTCCTCACATCCAATCTGACTCTGCCCTGGCTCAGCTCAAGGCCATTCCCTCTCTCCTCTCCCTCAGCCCTGGCAGGACACACATCCCACACCTCTCTCCAGCCCTGGCAGGAGTTGCAGAGAGCCAGGAGGTCACCCCTGAGCCTCTTCTCTAGGCTAAACAAACCCAATTCCTTCAGCCCTTCCTCACACCACATGTTTTCCAGACCTTTTCTAACTCAATGATCTCAGGTCTCCTCCAACCTCAATGATTCTATAATTCCATGATTCTAATCTGCAAAACATTCAGATTACTCCACCACAGGTAAAGTCTATATAGACTTTTGTTGCCTATGTCACATGCAGGTGATCAGTTTTTAAAAGGAAGAAAGGCAATGTTATTAAATTTCTGGTTTTGCAGAGTAAATGAAGGCAGAGAGAAAAAGTGAAATTAATTTTTTAAAAAAATAGTATAATTTCTTTCTATATGTCTCATTTTTGTTATACAGCCACTAAATTATATAGGCTTTCTTCAAACACAGCTTATTATATTTCATAATTCAACTTTTAGCATTCTCCACCAAAGCAAACACATTATAGATTAGGTTGTTTTCTATAAAAATGTCCCAAAGATAGAAAAACAAATAAATCTCTGCAACCTTTGTAGCAGCGGCATATGAAATTCACTTGAATATATTTTTTTTAGTGAGTATTATTTTTTCCAGTTACTGTTACTTTGATACATTTGATTCAATTTAAACAGCAAAGAACAAAATATATTTACTGCAAATCCTGACCCTTGTTTTTCACACTGCCTTGACAGATCAGACCTGGAAAATAGTTTGTAATTTCAAAACTTTCCTGTGTCATATCTGGGGATCTATGGAAAATTGGTCCTCTGAAAGCATAGAGACTGTTGCACTATCACAAGCAAGAATATGAAAACTGTGGGGAAGAAAAAAGCACAGGAAAGACTGGAGATATGAGGCTGGAAGGAACAAGATGATATTGCTACATGCAGATCATTGATTTATTTTTTCTTAGTGTTAATACAATCTCAATCTTGGAGGGAAATGGTCAGCTGTAAATTGGTCTCTCATATTTCTTTCTGATGAAAAACCTTAGAATCTATTATCTTTCTTTATATTTCTTACTAAACCTGAGCTAGTCCCTGAATGTGATGATTTTTGTTTAGGATAAGATTCCTGATGTAAAAAAAATTGTTCTGCAGCTGTGGTTCAAGATCCATATTTGATGTACACAAAAGACATTTCATTACAAATATAGTCAGATGTGGTTTACTAATTGAATCTTTGATTGTCAAGTGTTATGGTTTAACCTCAGGCAGCAACCAAACCCCAAACCAACAGGATGGGGGAGAAAATGGGAAGGGTAAAAGCTAGAAAAACTAATGGGTTGAGGTAAAGACAGTTTGATAGAGAAAGCAAAAGCTGCACACACAAGCAAAGCAAAACAAGGAATTAATTCACTGCTTCCCATGGACAGGAGGTGTTCAGCACCTCCAGGAGAGCAGGGACACATGTAATGGTTCCTTGGGAAGACAAACACCATCACTCCAGATGTCCCTCCTTCCTCCTTCTTCCTCCCACTTTATACCCTGAGCATGATGTGCTATGGTATGGAATGTCCCTTTGGTCAGGTTGGGTCACCTGTCCCAGCTGTGTCTCCTCCCAATCTCCCATTCACTCCCAACTCCCTTCCCAGTGTGGCAGTGAGGAAAGCAGCAAAGGCCTTGGCTCTGTGTGAGCTCTGCTCAGCAACAACAAACACATCTCTGCATTATCAACCCTGTGCCCTGCACAAATCCTAAACACAGCCCCATACTAGTCACTGGGAAGAAAGTTAACTCCACTTCAGCTTAAAACAGTACACCAAGTGACATGTGACCTTGTGACATCTATTAAATCTCATCAGTATTTTTAGCAGATTTTGAAGGGGTTGAGATATTGATTGCTAAAAGCAAAATTATCTGAAGGTAAGCAATTTTGAACAGATATTTGACAAGTAATTATTATCCTTGTAATGCTTATTTTTTGCTGGCGCATAACGTACTCAGGAGGAGAAAATAGAGTCATTATACCCAAACTAAAACCTGCCATTCATTAATTATCCAAACCCACTTAGACTGTTCAGATCAAATATTGTTAAAAGTAGTGTTTCAAGTCTGTTTGAGTCCTTGTGTATTTTACTTTTACCATGATGTTTTTTCAAAATAAGACTTTTTTTCTTCTGTGGAATTTAGTTCTTTTCTAAATAGAGAGATAAAAGGATCTTGAGGAAGCCCCTAAATCTGACATATACATTGAGACACATATGCTTTTCCCATCACTGGAAAGTGAAAGAATAATGTTTGAAACAAAGCCATGGCCAACAGGAGGTCATTATTTTATGTAATGGTATTTTTCTCATCTTTCCTTGCCAGACAACTTTAGATTTGGCTTCAAATACCAGCAAAATTCTGTCTCTAAGGTTATAAGCCAACTGTCAGACAAAATATTCAATGGATTTTGACAGTTTCATTGGAATGATTTGGTCCTGTAAAGATCTTTCTACACACTTGCAAAAGGGGAACTTGTGGTTAAAACTTTTCACCAGGAGCCCTGAGTGAACCTTGGGAAGTCATGTAGGTTTGGACAAATTCTCAAATGTTTTCTTTGCTTTCATTTTGTAAATCAAACTTCTCAGATGTGTGAAGAGGAGCATGTAGTGTTTGACTATTTCATGGCTATCTCTACCTGTGGTTCAGATCCTCCACTGCAATAATAATAATAATAATAATACTTATCATACCTATGAGAATAAGTCTGCAAACAGTTGCCCAGCTAGTTCAGTGACAGACTGCTTAGATAACAGGAAAGGACACAAAGTGGACACAAATCTGGCTCCTTTTGTTGGGTCTTGTCAGATTCACGAGGAGGATTAAGGTCACAATGATGGTTCCTAGATATCTTGCAGTTTCTAATGCGGCTAAAAGGTTTAGGATGTTAAACCTTTTTACTATTTCATGGGTTCAAATTCTTCTTTCTCAGGACAGTAGAGTGGTGGAAATTCCTTGAAATCATATGTCTTGAAGATTATGTAATTGCAAACAATTCTGAAACCAAGAGAATATATTTCTTAATGAAAACTGTGAATTAGTCCATCTATATTCAGTAGTATGAGGGACACTACAGTGTTCATCAATTTTGCTCTTGTTTTTGTTGCTGTTCCTCTCTGTTCTTTCCTGAAGACAGGCTGAGGGAGTTGGGGCTGTTGAGCCTGGAGAAGAGAAGGTTGTGTGGAGAGCTCAGAGACACTTTTGAATATCTGAAGGGCCTACAAGAAGCCAGAGAGGGACTCTGTGTTAGGAACTGCAGTGATAGGACAAGGGGCAATGGGTACAAACTGGAGGAGGGAAAGTCTAGGTAGGATATGAGGAAAACATTTTTCCCTGTTCTGGTGGTGAGACACTGTCCCAGGTTGCCCAGGGAGGCTGTGGCTGCCCCAACCCTGGCAGTGTTCACAGCCAGGTTGGATGAGCCTTGAGCAACCTGATCTAGTGAGGAGGTGTCCCTGCCCAGGGCAGGGGTTGGGACTGGATGATCTATAAGGTCCATTCCAACCCTTAAATTCTACGATTCTATGTTCCAACAAACCCATTGGCTTTTATTTAAGTGCTTGCTTTGAATTCATATTTACAGGAGAAGAGTATTGTCATCACCTTGTGTTCTACTTTGTTCTGGGTCTAATATAATGCAGACCAAAAAAATTAGGATTTTCCCTTTTTTGTTTCTCTGTTTTCAAGTGTTTATCAGTAGAAAGAAGTGCTCAGGTGTATTGCAATCATCTCCATCCCAGGCATGTATGCATTAGGTGTCTGGAAGCTGCTTAGTCTTGGGCTCTTATTTGGGTCAAGGAGATTTGGAAGTGATTTAGAAAGAAAAGAAAAAGCATGTGAAACTCAGATATGCTATGTGATTGATACAAAGATCATATCATTGTTCTAGTAAATTTATTTCCTGTATATGCTATGCAGAATTTCTAATACAAAAATCCAAGGCCTAACTATAGTCATCCAGGCCAAAAAGCCTATTAAATATGAGTATATGATGGACCTGGGAGAAAATTACTTTGGGGAGTATTTCAATTGTATATTTCTCTCATGGAAAACACAGTACATTTGTGTTTGTCTCTGAGATCTGACAGATAGATACATTTATTTTTCGTGAATGATGCTTTTAAAATTGCAAGCTAGATTGCTCAGTATTATAGGGAATGGCATTGTATAGAGCAGCCAAGCATAAAGAAAACAAATATAATGAAAATGAATATGTTAGCCAATGTTGTTTTGCACATCTCCCCTAAAGAGGACAAATAGTTTATAGAACACTGGAAGACTTTACAGGGCCAGCTAACCAGAGTAATCTTGACAACACAATTCCTTTACTTTTCATAGACTCAAAACTGGGAGGTCTGTTCCTCTCTAAGTCTACTGTGTTCTTATTTACTTATATTGATCCAAAACTTTTTCAATTTTACTGCTAGAATCCTTTCAGCTATGTCTTCAAATTGACTCATGACTACCAGTATGAACAGCTGACTAGGTTGGCTATATTTCATCTAAACACACTTCATCACATTTTTCTATTGCCTATATGACAGAAATCAGAGAGCTTAGAGCAGCAGTGCTGCTATGAAGTACTAGGCATCCCTTGGAAAAATTCTCAGCATCCACAAACCCAGTGAGATGAAGACATTCAGCATCTAACACAATCAGGTTCTCTGCCCTTAAAGTTGTAGCACTTCAACAGAATGAAGACATATCATCCTACACCTATAATATTGCTCCATAAAGGATATTTTTGAACAGTTTATTTAAGATTTTAAACACTAATAACGTTAATGACATTTGGGATGCTATTCATTGCAACTATTTGCACTGAACTGGTATGTTGTGAGATGTGTTTAGGTCAGCATAACCCTCTGTAGCTGCTGATGTACCTTAGAGGAAGGCCAGCAACTTTTTCATTGCCGTTCTTGCAATTTAGGAAAAAGAGCAATAAAATTATCTCTTAAGGCAAGTTCTTGACCAGAAATGGAAAAGAAACCCTAAAGGCAAACCCAACCAAGTGCCATTTGCCCATAAACTCAAAATACAAGAAAAAGGAACACACTGTTTTGTAAGCAAACCATGCTTAAGGCACAGAAAGAACTGAAGAGTTAGATTTGTCAGAAGAACTTATATTTCTATATTGTTCACCACCATATCTGCTGATTTTATTTTGGCTGTGATATGGGCTATGATAAATTTTAAATGGCAAGTTTTCTTTAAGGTGGCAGAGACTTAAATTACTTAAGAGAACTGTGTTCAATTTCACAGGGAATTTTGGGATGCAAATAATTTCATAACAAGCTCCACATGAGATTAGCCACACACAATCAACCTTAACATCTTGGAGTCCACTTCATGTGCTGTAGAATTTTTCCAGAGTATGAACAAAAATTTCTTTTTGCCCCACCAGTGCTGCCCACAATGATCACTGTTCAGAAAGTTTATTTGACTGTTGATACTAAAGATTCCTTCACGGATTATGTGAAAATAATACAGAAAATTCATTTTTAGGCACTGAAGAAATCTGAATAGCCAGATCAAAGCTGGATCTATACATGTTATTGCTGGCAAAATGTGTCTGCAGGTGTCAAGATCCACAGTTAATACCTATCTCCCTATCAATATAGCACAATATAATCTACTACATCAAATCATTGCTTAGTGTGCACAGCCAAAGGGATGATGTGACTTTCAGTACCTAACACGCTTTGTTCTAGACTGAAAAAAAACCCAACATATATCTAAAACAGTATCAACTTCAGCTATCTGTCATGGTTTGGGTTTTTTTAGTTTGTTTATTCTCCTTTAATTACCTTCACTAAATTTTACAATATTCTCCTGCACAGACACATTTCTGGATCACAGGGTGAGGTGTCTTCTAAATGACAATGGTTATTGCATAAAAATGTACAAGCTTAGTACGATATACCTCAACCAAGACATATAACTATGCTTCACACAGTAGGAAGGAGACATAGAAATTTTCCTGCTCTGATTTTGATGTAGATATCTGAAAGCTCATGTTGGGCAACTCTTGCTGTGCTCCTGGAACAGCAACACCAAGGCTTTTCTTAGTGCATTAGCCACACTTCTAACACACAGACAGTTTTTTTCAAAGGTTCTGTGTGACAGCACTCTGTATGCTAAACTGTCTCCCCTCTTGCATTTACATCCAGTTCAGTGTTCCACTTTTAATCTTCAAAGCTCTGTCAGTATGGCCTTAGGCTGCTTCAGTGATTGCCTGCTACAGAACAATAGAACTTTTCCAGGCAGTGATTTAGGAAATATGGAGGTTGAAAGTGCAAGGATGAGTCTAGGCAGAGTTGAAACTGAATTCAGAATTTTCTGTGCGTACTTGGAACTCATTGAAAGAAGAAATGAAAACGACCTCCACAGTCTCCAAAACTAAATGCCAAGGCTCAAATCTTTACTCTTACCTTTTCACTATTTAAACCTTACTTGGGTAGGAAATATCTAGAACTTTCCAGCAGTAATATTGCAGTAGGAAATGTTTGGGGAGTGTTTTTTTTTTATTTAATTTCTGAATTTTAACTGAGACTTACTATTTCTTTTAAATTTGTATCATTTTCCAAATACACAGAAGAACTTCACACAGAAATGGGGTTTATAGAGTTGAGGTCTCTTACAATTGCTTACAGAGTTGAGAAGGTTTCCTAGTACTGCTTATCTCTACAGATCTATTCCTGACAAAACAATTAAGACAATTAGCTGCAGATAATGTTATCATTAAAGAAATATGGACAGAACTTAAATAATACACAGATTAGCATTGTAAAGGAAATATTATTATACTGTAGTTCATATAAAGCTATTCCAAATTATCATGCTAAGTAGGTTTTTGAATATTTGAGATCCTTGTTTAATGATTTATGCTAAAGCAGAAGAAAATAATGACTATTTAAGGACAAACCCTCTAGAAAATTAAAATTGCTGCATATCATAGAGTCCACATTTTTCCAGAAAGCAGGTAGTAGTAGCATAGATTTAACCCCTAGTTTTAGAGTAGAATATCTCTCTATATAGAGATAAAATTTAAATATTATTTACAGGAATTTTAAGTTACTCTGGGAGGAACAAGATGAACAATATATGGTACAATTGAGGCAGGTATGATGCTCATAAAAACATAGCAAGAGGTGAATGTATCAGAATGTATATATGACATGAACGACTAGAAAACATTCCCAGATTTCCTCCAAGAGCCTGAGCAAGAACTGAAAAGTGGAAAAAATACCTGGAAAATATTATTTTTAGACTCTCCTACAACAGAGGTTACATAGACATTTTGCATGACTATGCTGCTTGTTCCTCCACGATGAGAAGTAACCTGGACCTTTGCTTCACTCACTGGGTTCAAATAAGGCCTTGCTGAGCATCTAAAATTGAGCTGCTGAGTTATCAAGTCCATAAGTAGCAGCTGACAATTCTAATACCTCCATGACTTAGGTATCAGACAGACTTCAACAGGCAGTCAGTTAAGTCCTTGAGAACAGGAGGTCATTCTGTAGGTGGTGTATTACATCAAGTGGGTCCTTGTGCAGCTCAGCGTTGGTGGCTTTGGAGCAGCCAAATTTAGATCACAAAAGAGGTCATAACTGCCTCTCCTTACAATATACTTTCATGGGCATAATGGTGATCATCTGCAGAGAAAGAGCTTTATTTCTAATCTTTATGTGACACTAAAAAGAACAGCTAACATCAGAATTATTTCCTCCGAAAATACTGAAGAGAGAAAAATGGCTTCAAGATAATGAATGAATATTGTGGCATTAACCTATGCTATATATTTAAGACTAATTGGCAATGTGATTAAAGAGTTAATTAAAGGTAAAATGTCCCTCCTGTAAATTGCTCCATGCATCTGATAGCACGAGAGATGTCACTCAGAGGCTGTTTTACCCATAAAGCCTGGAGGTTTATAGCCTGCTTAGAACATTTGTAATCATCTGTCTCATATATTTGGATATTACTAAACATAACTCATTGGAAGAGTTACTTTTACTTGAATAAATGTCCATTGGTTTTGTAAACTGCCTGTTTCTAAACTCAGGCTAGGCTGATGAATGCCAGGACTGTTATTTCTGAAACCAGCACTACAGCTGTGACTTCAATGGATAAGGCAAATCTTCTGTTTCCATCACTGTAAGCTCCTCTGATCAGAGCAGCACTGAGTCAGATCAAATAAACTGTACTAATGTCATTTTTTCCAGCCAGTTAACTAGTGTTGAATGACTCTAGGGAAGGTGGGAATGGGATGTGATTAATTTTATTTTTTTTTTTGGTAACATATGTAACAACAAAGTAGGTGAAATCTGTTAGCAGAATTCTTTAGCTTGCATGTATTGAACTAATATATGAGTCCCTGGGTAAAGTCAGGATGTGCATCTTTGTGGTGCATTTTGGTTTTTTCACTGCTTCATAGACTTTCTGCTCCAGAAGGTTAAGAAAATAGAATGACTGTCTCGGGTCAAGTTAAACATAATGCAAAAGCAAAAGGCTCATCTCTCCACATCCTCCCCCACCCCAGTAGTGGTTTCTGTTTTCAGGCAGCTCCACTCTCTATTCACAGCCACAGAAACATGGGAACACATATGTTTGTGTCTGAGCACAGGCTGAGGGAGTTGGGGCTGTTGAGCCTGGAGAAGAGAAGGTTGTGTGGAGAGCTCAGAGCACCTTGAAGGAGCTGAAGGGGCTCCAGGGAAGCTGCAGAGGGATCTGTGTTAGGAGCTGCAGGGACAGCACAAGGGGCAATGGGCACAAA
>NW_008653319.1:77166-96257 GCF_000695815.1 Acanthisitta chloris
AGGTTGGATGAGCCTTGAACAACCTGCTCTGGTGGGAGATGTCCCTGCCCAGGGCAGGGGTTGGGGCTGAATGATCTGTAAGGTCCATTCCAGCCCCTGAAACTCTATGTTTTAATGATTCTATGATTTTTTAAAGAGAAATATTTCTTCGCTCTAACCACATCATCCATGGAAACAAGGCAATCATTTAGCAAATCTTGTTGACAAAGATCAGCTCTTCAGAATTTCTAGAGGGACTTTTGCAGCAATGTCTGAGTTCAAAATTTAGGAATCATTAATACACCAGTTTCTTAATCTAGAAAAATTCTTTAGGCTAAATCTGACCAAATAAGAAAAAGTGGAGTTTGCACAGGGCAATATCCAATAACTAAATCTCTTTTCCCCAAATGTATTCAAAACTATTAAAATTCCTTGATCCACCTGGTTAAATTCTGTCTCCTACACCTACTTTTATATTTAAAAAGGTTAACTTTTTTATTATATTTTTTTATGCAATTTCAGCAAGACTTCATTGTGCTGCAACTGCCTCATTACTGCTAACGTTTTCAGTTATTGATGTTCTACCATAAATGTCTTTCATAAAATTTGGTCATATGCAGCAAGAATTTTCATTTTCTTCAAGACAAAATGAAATCTGCATAGGTCATTCCAGGTCAGTTTGATCAATGTAAATGCTGTCACTAAGTTTTAAAATTATTTCACTCTATTATTATTTAAAACTGGAAAAAAACCCACCTAAAACCAACAACAACAACAAAATAACCCAAAACTCCCCTGAAAACCAAACCAAACCAAAACTCCAAACCAACAAAACAAAACCCCTAAAGGAAACCCCCAACACCTACAGCACAAAAAACTTGCTTATCAAATTATACCAAATAAATATTAATGGATCATAGGACAGATACCCCAAGGTTTTCAGTATGTCACACTGCATGGATTCTCCCCAGTGTTTCTAAAGGAAATAGTCAATAAACACTCACTTTTCTGTGAAGGAATAATGTATGTGTTGGTGCATGGTGATATAAGCAGCTAATCTCATCCTGACCTGAGTTAACAAATGGACAAAGAGAGTGATATAACCTCTGTATTTCCCATTTCACATTTGGAGTGTTGCATCCAGTTTGGGACCTCCCAAAGCAAAAGACATGATGGACCAACTGGAGAGAGGATGTGTGGAGAGGTGAAGGGAATGGTTTTTGTTTAGGCCAGAAAAGACAACACTTGAGGACAATAACACTGAATTTATCTACTATAAAAAGCAGAGACTATGCAGAAGAAAGGTATTACAATAGGACACAACTCAAAGTTTCAGCAATGGAAATTCCAGCTGGCTCTGAAGAAAAAAATTGCAAATAAAGGAGCTAAGCCTTGTAGCAAGGTTACAGAGTCTTCACCCCTGGAGATATTTAAAACTTGTCTAGACACAAGCCTGAGAAACCTGATCTGACTTTGAAATTATCACTACTTTGGGCAGAAGATTGGACCAGATGCCTTATAAATTTCCCTTCTAACTGAAATTGTGTTATATTTCTAGAATTCTAATTGTTCCTTGATTCAGGGTCTGCTTATGTAAATCCTTGGGATGCAGAAGTTCCCAAAGAAAGCACTGGTGTTGATTTCACCCTATGAAAATGCCATGTAGAATATTCTTGATCATTAACTCATCCAAGACTAAAACACATACCATAAAAAACGTTTTGTTTATGAATATAACCAAACTCTTTGCCAGTAATTTTCTATTTCATTTGGAGTCTGGGAGGGTAATTTTGTTATATTTATGAATCAAGTCCCCCACTGGCTCTTCACCATCTATACAGAGAAGTTAAAAATAGTTCCTTAAAGATGTTTCCTGCCTCATTGTGTTTGGATAAGAGTAAGGTCAATGTTCATTCAGTCCCAAATTTTTCCCTTAGGACAATTCTTTTCCCTGATGGAAAATTTTATTTTCTGTACTCAAAAACCTGCAACTGTGATGGCTCTTATCTCACCACAGAGGAACCATGTGATGTCAGATACTCTCAATAAGTTTAGGACTTTTAGCTACTCATGGTTGTCATGTCTGCCTAACACAGAAGGTCAGATCTGAATTTCAACTAAGCAAATTCAGTGAACAGATTCATTTAAAATGGTCTGGAATAGACTAGATATACTCTGTCATGTCTCTGATATTTTGGATGTGACCCTATATATCTCCTTTCTTTTGTGAAGCACCAGGGTTTGATAAAGGGACAATTTAAACAGCATAAGTTATGTCCTGCCCTGCCTGCTCTGCACACCACAATTAACCTGATTCATGGCACATGAGTGTCATGAAATACATTGTTTGACAAGCACCCTAATTACTTATACTAACAGCAAGTCTGAAGACTGAGCTGAAACAAATCTGAACACCATATATTTCAAAGTTGACTGTGGCTTTCTCCATATAGTTTGCCATTCTTCAGAGGATAAAGAATTTTGTGGAAAAATTCTCTTTTTTATCTATACTTTTTAACCTCCAATCTCATAAAGTCTGAGAAGAATTTGAGATGATATGTTTCTACAGAGCTGTATTTGGGATAGAAAATGTAACTTTAGATTTCTGATGTGATACTGAGACAGGAATCTTGGAAATGAGATAAGAGTCAAGGTGGTGTTTTCTTTCTTTTATATTTTTAACACAGTTCTAATCTTCAGCTGTTGACAAGGCTGATTGCAACAGACATTTAATTTTCTTTGTAGGTTATTATAGTGAATACTTTACTCATTCTTGAACTGTCATAACAATCAGAAACTTTTCATTTGTGCTGCAGCCTCTTCACATTCCTTCTGATTCCAAATGTTTTCCAGGCTAAAGAATTTTGTGTGCCAAAGTAAAAGAATAAGGAAAATAGCAGAGACACCAAAACATTTGTCTTTTTCAAAAGGGTTTTCATCACCAATGACACTGTTCTTTGAAAGACTGTACTGCAGTTTTCTAATGCTCTACAGTTGCAAGACGTTGTCTCAACTGGGATCTCACTTAAATAAGTAGTAAACTTTTGAACTTCTGGCTACTCAGTGACCCATAGGAACATTTTTGTGGTTTAAATCCACTTTATATTTGCCAATATCTTTATCATTAGAACAAACAAAAAAAGTTAGTAGCGGAATTTATTTCCCAGGAATAAGCCTGAATTGGCCCTCAATAGATTACAGTCCATTATGACAACTTATTGTTTGTGTTACAGGATATGAAAAGTATGATAGAAAGACAATTTTCTGCTTTAAAAAAGAGCCAATGTTTCAAAAGACCCAACAGATTTCTGAGCAAGAAAGAAATCATATTCCTAAAGCTTGATTTTGAATTAAAGTGTTGCAATAAGATGTTTTGTGACAACTGGAAGAACAGTTAGATACATTAAATAATTTATTCCGAGAAAAAATATTTTATGATTTGTCTGTATTATTGTAATCAGTGATAATTACACTTAAATTATCTAATTAGTGGAGTTTAATGAATGGCAGCATTTATACTCTGAGTTAGGGGCATGTATTGAGAGAATGAAAGCAGCTAAAATAACCAATATAAAATGCATTATGTATAAGGAAGGAACTGAAATGCTCATCTATGTAACTGTGTAGGTAGGAGGAAAATGCAGAAAGAAAAACACATCTATGAAAATGTGAAACAAGAAGAAATCAAACCTGGAGAATAATTGGTTAGAGCAAACCTAAGAGTTTACTATCAAAAATAATCAACTGAAACTAAGAGAGGGAAAAATAAGTTGAATATTAGCAAAACCTTTCTGAAGATAAACTCTAGGACGATCAATAACTTCCCAGATGAACTGAAGCTTTACTCTTCAGCTGATTTTGATGTGTATGAACAGAAATAGTTCAAGATTTACTACTAGAAGCAGGAGTTTAGTTAAAAAAAGATACTAAAACCCCACCAAATATTCAGGAGCAAATATACCTCTTTGTACATCTAATCAGTTCTAATTTAAAGTGTGCTGAAGATAGTCTTACTAGATGTTTGCTATGAATATGACTCAGAATACCAGAGGCTAAATAAGTTCCTGTGACAAATCTAACATGTTGTTGCTTTGGATTTCTTACATGGTTCTGTGAAACATTTTCTGCCTGAAAATAACTCAGAACTATCACAGATTCTGTATTTGGTCCCCTAAGTTCTAATGGATTTCTTCTTATAGTTGAGCCTTTATATGCAAAAGAAATGAACAACAATATTACTCTTTTTAAATTATGATGATCATGATAATTTCACTTTAGAGCTACAGAATTGAGTCATGGAGAAACTGGCATGTTGTCCATGCTAGAGACAAAATTGTAGAAGAAGAAACCCCAAGTAGATCTCTTAAAACATAGGTTAGTGTTCCACTAACTGCTAGAGACCATCTACCATTTCCTATCACACTGTTCCCCAAAAAAAAAAAAATAGCTTTTCTTCAGTTTAATTAGTTACATTCATTCTCATCTGTTGGTTTTCATGCCTCCTGTCACATCTAATGAACTTCTGTGAAAGATGAAATTTTGCCACAAAACCTTTGCAATAGCTGGTGAAAACTCTTGTCCAGATTTGATCTTACACAAATACATTGATTATCTGCCTCTGTCTTGTTTTAAACCCAATAAATGCTATGATGCATCATCAACTATAGACATAACAATAGTGTAGGTGCTTCAAATATGACAGAGCAACAACTCTTCCCAAAAGACTGAGCTCTGAGTGTAACAAGATTTATCTCATACACTGTTTGGTGGATGAGAAGCTCTCCATGAGCTGCAGTGTGAGCTCAGCCCAGAAACCAATGGAATCCTGGGCTGAGCCACAGGAGTGTGGGCAGCAGGGCAAGGGAGGTGATTCTGCCCCTCTGCTCTGCTCTGTGAGACCCACCTGGAATACTGCACACAGTTCTGGTGTCCTCAACATCAGAAGGACATGGAACTGTTGGAGCAAGTCCAGAGGAGGCCACAGAGCTGCTCAGAGCACTGGAGCATCTCCCTGTGAGGACAGGCTGAGGGCGTTGGGGCTGTTCAGCCTGGAGAAAAGTTTGTGTGGAGACCTCACAGTACCTGAAGGACCTATCAGAGGGCCAGAGATGGACTCTTTCTTAGGAACTGCAGTGATAGGGCAAGGGGCAATGGGTTCAAATTGAAGGAGGGGAAATTTAGGCTTGATCTTTGGAAAAAGGTTTTTCCTGTTCTGGTGGTGAGACCCTGTCCCAGGGTGCCCAGGGAAGCTGTGGCTGCCCCAACCCTGGCAGTGTTCACAGCCAGGTTGGATGAGCCTTGAGCAACCTGCTCTGGTGGGAGGTGTCCCTGCCCAGGGCAGGGGTTGGGACTGGATGATCTGTAAGGTCTGTTCTAACCCTTAAATTCTATGATTCTATGATTTCTTTAAGCCCAAAGTGAACACAAAAATTCAAAATGCTGAATCTCTATCTAATTAATGATTACCTATCTATCTAATTAATGATATGTGAGCTAAGATGAATAAATCTGAAAAGTAGGTTCACATTGCCCATTTGTATCATTTGTGCACAATAAATTCATGGGAAAGAATCATCAGTGGGTTAAATTGAGCTCCCTTAATTTTGAGGAATCTAAGATTACTGCTTCAGACAGACAAGTTATAATTGAAGCTTTTAAACTGAAAAAAGAAAAACATAATAAGGGAAAAATAAACTCTAGATAGCAAGATTATGTAGCAAGGATCTAGTCCTCAGGCAACAAAATGCTGAATTCTTTCTCTTTCTTAGAGCCTCTATCTCTATCCATTAGTGTTAATCTATCCATTAATGCTAATCTTTGCATCAACTTTGATGCATACCACAGCTGGCAGAGTAATGGCACAACTAGGCACATACCTGCAGGTAATTTACTGACATGCATTATACCTATGGATGACATACTTGGATTTGCACCCCACCTTTTTTTCACCTTCTTTTTGGGTGGGGAGGTTCATGTTTCAAAAAAACATTGAGCACATTTTAAACATTTTACTACAGTTTGATTTCCTCTTCCCTTTTTTTCTTGGTTTTTTTTTTGTTTGTTTGTTTGTTTTGTTTTGTTTTGTTTTTTTGTGTGCGAGATGCTTTAGGTTCTGGCTCCAAAGACATTTTGAGCGTTTCTTGCTAAAGAAGTTTCCCAAAACTTAATCAAAACCAGAATCCCAGAATTAGTGAGGTTGGAAGGGATCAAAATGGGTCATCTGGTCCAACGTCCATACTCCAGCATGGCCACCCTAGAGGACATGGGTCAGGATTGTGTCCAGATGGTTCGTGAATATCTCCAGTGATACTAAAAGTTTCCATGGATAAAAAACCTGTTTTTTTAAAACCATGTTCTGTATACAAGAATGCATACATTGTCATGCCTGAATAGCTACCAACAAGTCATCCAATCAGTTTTAGACCTGGTCTTGAGTATAATCTACTCTGAACATTGCAAACCCTTTACACTACTTGAAGGCCTCCCACTAGCCTCGTGAATCTTGTGCCCTTGCATTTTGATGTGATCTGAAGTTCCTACCTGTTAGATTTGGTCATTTTAATATCAGAAAGTAGTTAACGAATTTAATGCATAAGTAGGTGTCTCCAACCTTTTCTAATATTGTGGTTACACTTTTACAAGGCAGTGTGAGATATAAGCCAATGTATTGTGGTGACACTTATACAAGGCAGTGTGAGATATAAGCCAATATATGAAGCAGCACAGTAAAAAATTCACTAACACACTGCATAGAACTTTCTGTAAACTCAAGTTTGTGAGATAGATGTTCTTGCATTAGGATTTTCAAGTTGCTAATGGCTGGGATAAGGGAGATTGGATATTCTGGTGATCCTTAATCATGTCACTTCGCATATGTTGAACTAACACCAACAGTTGTATATCTTATGATTCATGCTACTGTCGATGGCTTAGGAATGTCAGAGTTCCTGGTGAGTTGTATCTTTCCAGATTAGATATTGCTCATCAGGAGGATTATACTCAAGGGAGTGAAAGTTTGATACAGACAAAACCCTTGCATGGGCCAAATCAGTTCAATTTGGGAAATGAGATTTGAGGCCAAATCAACAAAGTAAAAATATTGTTATCAAAAATGTTCATCTCCTCTCTGTCACGCACACATCTGTGCAATTTATCAAAACAAATCCCACAAATATTCAAATCCCAGTCAAGGCTGATCACAGCAAAAGTAATTGTGAAATATAGTCAGAAATTATCAGGAGTCATCATATTGTGGTACATTAGAAAATGCTTGATCACTTTGTTTAAAGGAAAGAAGAAGATCTTTTCTTAACTGTCATCTGCTCTGATTCCAAAAATTTTTCCAAGTTTGTTGTTTCATTCTTTTTTTCTTCCCAGTTATCTTAGATGGTCTTCAAACAAACCATTAAAATTTCTGTTAATACTATATTCTTTAATGAAGAGATTAAGTAAGGAAAAGTGTTTCCAAAAGGTGTTTTGTTTCATGCTCTTTTTTTTTCACTTCTAGACTTTCATTATATGATATTCTATTTACACAGTTTTGTTATTTAAGAATATGCAAATCTGGGAACAGTTCCAGCTCACAATGGAGATATTATTGCACTTCACTGAAACAAAAGTCGAAGCTCTGAGAACTGTCACATGGAGAATAAATGAGGCAAATTAAGTCTGGGTTTTTCTTCTAAAAGTGAGAATATTTTAGAACATGAATAACATGGATATAACTAATTGATTTACACCCTGGAGATACACTATTGGCCACAGACACTTATTAGGAGGTAATGTTTGGGATGTCATCTATTGCATTTGCACATAACAAACAATTTTTTGTTAAGGATATACTAAATTTGATAAAAATATATAGCTGTCTATAATGGCTAAGACCAAAGAAACATTTATCTGAGTGTTTTCCTGCCAGAAGAGGTGAAATGCAAGGCCAGGAAGAAATTAAGTCTGTATATATAAACATAATGAACCCTCCAAGTAAACAGTGATAGTTCTTAGAATCATAGAATCAATCAGGTTGGAAAAGACCTCCAAGATCATCCAGTCCAACCCTACCGTGGTCACTAGCCCATGGCACTAAGTGCCACATCCAGTCTCAGCTTGAAAACCTCCAGGGATGGGGAATCCACCACCTCCCTGGGCAGCACATTCCAATGCCTGAGCACTCTCTCCATAAAAAAATCTCTTCCTAATCTCCAACCTAACCCTCCCCTGGCAGAGCTTGAGTCTGTGCCCTCTTGTCCTGCTGCTGGTTGCCTGGGACATTCTCCCCACCTCCAAGAACTGACATCTCAGTTACATCCTGAAACAACAGTCACATTTTTGAATTAGACAGCCCTTCCTACTTTTCAGGCCATTTCTCCAGTTGCCCCTTGAGTTCCTGCAGACTTTTAGCAGTCCCACATCTTGAGCCAAGAAGCTTAACAGCTTAACTGCAAACTCTCAACAGATACTTGTTTTTCTTCTTTCTGAACTTGCTATCTATTATCTTTCCCTGATGCTACTTTGTGATTTGTAAGGAACTGATCCCTCTCCAAAGCTCCATACCACTATAGGTGTTCCCTGGGTAGGTCTTTGGTTTGTTTAAAGACTACAGGCTTAGCAGTTTCATGTTTATGTACAATGACTTACATTGATAAGTATGTGCATATATATAGAAAAACCCTAAATATGTGGTTGCTTTAGAAATGCAAATAACAGTCTTTTCAGAGACTAGATACACATCTTGCCAAGTTGTCCTTTCTTTTCCAGCAATTTCCTATTCTACAGGAAATGTTAAAGGCAATGACCATCAGAGGACTACAATGCAGCTCTTTTTTGCTTTTAACCTGATGCAGATATTCTTTGCCACTCACTGACCACAACTCTGTAGAGAGAGTCATACTGTCTGTCTGGAGGCCATGAAATAAAACAGAACCTACACAATTATCATTCCTTCCTTTTTTTTATTTTTTAAATTTTGTTTTCATTTTTCTGGGTAATGTGGATGTCCTTTACTCCCTCGTGTCATGAGTTGTTTTGATTGACTATGTTTATTGAAGTCTTGCTTTGTTTCAGAAAGACCTATGTGTGCTCCTTTAGTATTTTTTTTGCAGCTAAATTGTCAGTATTAAGATTTTTTCCCAGCTTTCTGTACACAAACAGAGCATTGATGGTTTGTGCAATTAAGGACACAGTGTAAGGAATAAGAATATTAAATATAAGTTTTCTTCAACAAAGAAGAGAAAAGAAAGCAAAAACATTGAGTCATTCAGGTAGGAAAGAACCTTTAAGATCATTGAGTCCAACCATTAACCCAAGTTCACCACTAAACCACATCCCCAAGTATCACATCTGCATGTCTTTTAAATACCTCCAGGGATGGTGACTTGAGAACCTTTCTAAAAGGGGATTTTTCAAAAAGAAGACAAACCAACAAATTCAAACATTTTCTTTAAAAATACCGTTATTTTTCTGGACTCCTATAAAATCAAATCATTTGAAAGAGAGAGAATATAAAGAATTTAGCCTCAACCAGTTTAAACAGCCGTCTTGAAGCAACAGTGGTGATATCATAAAAGTCAAGTTTCTCCTGAACTGTGATGGTTAATCTCACTTAAGATCATTCTTCCTTTCCCTTCCTGGAACAAACCAGAGTCTCACTCCCACAGAGACTGAGTAGTTGAGATATCAGTAATCTCTCTGTAAAGAATTCAGGTCTGAGCTCTGAAACAGAACTTGTACACAGCATAAAATATTGCTGGCTAACTTCCAACACTTAAAGACCCTCAAAGCTTTTGATAGGAGTAGCAAAGAACTGACTTGCAGACAGCTAATGATTCAGTTTCCAGACAAGAAAATCCATTTGGGAAATGGCAAACCAACTGTCTTTAAAAGGCTTCCAACAGTGTAGGTCACTATACCATATCTAATGGAAAGGTCATCTCTTAGGAAAGGTTAGAAAACAGTGAGAGCTTTTCACTTTTTTTTGCTTCAGATCATTCCATTAAAATGGATCACAAAAGCAAGGGAAGGAGCTGGTTCAGCCACATGGCTGCACATCCTGACTGCCTGGCTTATCAAGAGCATGTGGAGCTTTAGCACACAAAGATGTATGAACTGGGAAAAAGGAGATATAAACACCAGTACAAAATGGATGTTTTACTGTTGCTGAAAAAACAGCAGTTGAGACATGGTCAGCAAATTTTTTTCCCTTAGCTATACAAACCCTCCCCCAAAAAACAAAAGGAAACAGCATGATTTCTACTAGGGACATTTTAAATGTTCCTATTTTAATTGGCACATAGTTCAAAGTTCATTCCACACATCTCCCTACATTTTTGCCCTGCCCCAAGATATCAGAAGATCTGTGTCTTTACTAAGATTAAAGGACACAAAACCCCAACCTACCCATGAATTCTAAATTGTCTCTGCCTACACTAAAACACTTTTTGCTTCCAGCAGCTCTGCAGTTAAAAATTGAATCTCCCTATAAGTTCCAGGCCCAGAAATTTTTTTCATGTATAGCCTCTTATCAGATAAACTAAAAATGGGCCAAATCCATGGAAATATGATATGCATTTACATAAAGTCTGCAGTTGAACCTTTAAGGATCTGTATTCTGTATAACCAGTGTTCCTATCCTATATCACAGATCATTTTTACTACTTAAGTCTTGTTTCCAGATAGTAAGGGTCATTTTCTGATCACACAAAATCAGTTTCTTGAGTTATAGTGGCATTACTTATCTTTGGGTGTTTTTTTTTAGAGAGTACTCTGGACATTTTGACAGGCATAGTTCTCTCCTTTTTTTTTCAGATTCATAATTCATGAACTGCTTTTGCTCAGTATTTCAAGATTTTAGATCTTGGCAAAGTTAATTTTATCTATGATGATACTAATTCCAGACTAGAGAAGTAAGAAAGAGGATCATCTTTTGGCAGGGTGTTACATTATATTTTTGCCTCATTCTTTATGGTGAAGATTGGTGTGTGTTTGATTTTTCACTTGTGGAAAGCAAGACCAAGCCAAAAGGTCTTCACATATTGCAATTCACAAGCTTAAGAACATTTTCATCAGCATTTCAAGTTCTAATGAGAAAGAAGCATTTTCTCACAGTCATCATGCATTTATACTGTAGGTATATTTTGATGAAAAGAGGTACTAATCTAAAAGATAATTTAAAAAAATAGAAAATTAAAAGAAATGAATAGAAAAAATTCTTCTTAATATCATGTTATGCACCAAGTCCAAGAAAGATCATAGAACCATAGAATCATCAGGGTTAGAGGAGACTTCTAAGACTGAGTCTAACCATTAACCTGTCACTGCTGTAACTCCTAAACCCTAAACCAGATTCTCCAGTATCAGATCCAGACACCTCTGAAACACCTCCAGGGATGGTGACTGCACCACCTCCCTGGACAATATCCCAGGGCCTCAACACCACAACAGGGAAAACATTTCTCCTCACATCCAATCTGACTCGCCCCTGTCTCAGCTTATGACCATTCCCTCTAGTCCTCTCCCTGCAGCCCTGGCAGGAGGGACCATCCCCCACCTCCCTACAGCCCCCAAAAAGGTAGTTCTACAGAGCCAGGAGGTCATCCTTGAGCCTCTTCTCAAGGCTAAACAAACCCAATTCCCTCAGCCCTTCCTCAAATGTTCTAGAATTTTTCTGAGTCTTTTTGCCCTTGGCTGGACTCACTCCAGTGCCTCAATGTTCTTTTTAAAGTGAGAGGCCCAAAACTGAACACAGTACTTAAGGTGTGGCCTCCCCAGTGTCCTGTCCAGTGGGATGAGCACTGCCCTAGTGCTGCTGCCACACTATCCTTGATAGAGGCCAAGTTGCCCTTGGCCTTCTTGGCCACCTGTGCACACTGTTGGCTCCCACTGAGCTGTGCCACCAGCACTGCCAAGGCCCTTTCTGATGAACAGCTCTCTCCCCACTGCTCCCCCAGCCTGGACCTGCATGGGGTTGTTGTGTGCCAAGGGCAGGACCAGCTCTGAGCCTTATTGACCCTCATGCAGTGTCCTCAGCCCATGGATCAAGTCGTTCCAGGTCTCTCTGTTGAGCTTTCCTACCCTCAGGCAGATCAAAACTCCCACTCTATTTAGTGTCATCTGCAAATTTACTAAAGGTCACTCAATCCCCACATCCAGATCATCAAAAAGATGTTAAATAGGACTGGCCCCAGTACTGAGCCCTGGGGTACAGTTGCCCCTTGAAGATACTTCAGGGAAGATAATTAAAATTTATTTGAATTGTTGCAAACTCAAAGGCAAATGTTGTATTAGATGTTCTTAAGAGTCCTGAGAGGATGTGACCAGGAGAATTACTGAGAGGGAGCTTTTGAGTATTTATTGCTTAAGCATAAGGGGTTTTTTTCTGTTAAGTTGCTATGGTTGCTTCAGATTTGAAAATATTGAAAGAAACCAGACTAAAGGCTTTTCACTAAATAATATTCTTAGTGGGAAGGATGTCAGAAGGGAAAATGCATAGTAAATTTGCATAATTAAAATATTCTTTTTTTGACAGTCACTTGTACTGAGTGAATAATTTTATGGCAATAAATATGAAAACTTTCTGCTATTTAATCCTTTCATAATATTCACCATGTTTTGTTATTCAAAATTTGCTTTTTTTTTTCCAGAGAGAATTTTTTAGGCTGAAAATTATTTTAATCAGGAAAATTACTTTTGAATTTGCAATGGAGAATTCTCATATAATGGCATTAGGTAAATAATTTATGCATTATTATTTGTATTTCATCTAATCATATGTATGTAATTTCTTTATGAAAGTAACTGGTATACTTTGAATTTCAAATAGCATTCAGATTGTCACTGTAATGGCTTGCATTATGCTGGTTAGTTTTATTATTTATACACATGAAATGTAGATTACTATATGAAATATTATAGGTGAATACAGATGGAAAAATCTCTTCATTGGAAATACACACAATAATAATATTAATTTTTATGAGCGTTCACAGTATCATATATCAAACACATAAACATATATAGAAAGAACACATAAAAGAGTTCTAGAATTGAAATGTGAAAGTCATTCTTTAGAGTTGTGCCCATTGTTAAATCAACATTTGTCTCTGCAGTCTTCAAGCCATTGCATTTTCCTGCACAAGGTGTACAAATGCTTGATGTATATTTTAGGTCACAGAAGCATCAGAGAATCAGAGAATGGCTTGGCTTGGAAAGGACCTTAAAGATCATCCAGTTCCAACCCCCCTGCGATGGGCAGGGACAACTTCCACTAGACTAGACTGATCAAAGCCCTATCCACCCTGGCCTTGCACACTTCAGGGATTCTTGTAGGTATCTTGTAGACAACTGTCTACATTCTTTAGATTCAAGGACTACAAGGAGCCAGAGAGCGACTCCTTGGTGGGAATTGCGATGACAGGACAGCGGGTAATGGGTTCAGATTGAAAGAGGGAAAGTCTAGGTTGGATGTGAGAAAAATGTTTTTTACTCTAAGGGTGGTGAGACCCTGTCCCAGGTTGCCCAGGGAGGCTGTGGCTGCCCCAACCCTGGCAGTGTTCACAGCCAGGTTGGATGAGCCTTGAGCAACCTGCTCTGGTGGGAGGTGTCCCTGCCCAGGGCAGGGGAATTGCGAGGACAGCGGGTAATGGGTTCAGATTGAAAGAGGGAAAGTCTAGGTTGGATGTGAGAAAAATGTTTTTTACTCTAAGGGTGGTGAGACCCTGTCCCAGGTTGCCCAGGGAGGCTGTGGCTGCCCCAACCCTGGCAGTGTTCACAGCCAGGTTGGATGAGCCTTGAGCAACCTGCTCTGGTGGGAGGTGTCCCTGCCCAGGGGGACAGCGGGTAATGGGTTCAGATTGAAAGAGGGAAAGTCTAGGTTGGATGTGAGAAAAATGTTTTTTACTCTAAGGGTGGTGAGACCCTGTCCCAGGTTGCCCAGGGAGGCTGTGGCTGCCCCAACCCTGGCAGTGTTCACAGCCAGGTTGGATGAGCCTTGAGCAACCTGCTCTGGTGGGAGGTGTCCCTGCCCAGGGCAGGGTTTGGGACTAGATGATCTGTAATATCCATTCCAGCCCTTAAATTCTATGATTTTATGACTTTATTTCCTACTCTTTCAAATTAAGTGCAATGCTGAATTTCAGCTAAATGACTGACCCAACATGTAAAAGCTGTCTCAGTTTCTTTTTCCTTCAGATAACTTCCCAAAGAGATGTTGATGGTTGTTTCTCAAGAGTCTTCCTGGAAAAATCTGGTTCCTATTAGTTGTTATTCAAACCTGTCTTTGCACTAAGTTTTATCACTTCTCCTGGAGTCTATTCAATCCTCTGTCATATGGGTTTGAATTGTCACTGGGGGAAGAGGGAGGAGAGGGAGAACTGCATACCTTTCATGCCAAATATTGATATTTTTATTTTACATTTTCCATATTTCTTTGGACATTTTTTAATATTACTGGTGGTTATAACAAAGGGAATGGGGAATAGGTATATCAGGATATTGACTCCTTTTTTCTTTAGCCATGACTATAAGCATTAGCTGATGATTTGTTTCACAGTATCACTGTTTCAGAAACTTTGTCTAACTTCTCTGTCACTGTTGATTTTTAATTCTGTGTCAGCACTATGCATTAAGCCTTTGCTCTGCATTATTCTTTAGGAATCAATATGTAACTTTATGAAAATATTAAAATATTTGGCTTAGGATTTGTGATCTAAGCTGTGGACATTTTTTAACATTATGAATCAATTTATTTTTCTTCAGTAGGTTTCAATAGGGTTTATAGAATCAGAGAGTCATAGAATTTTAGGGGTTGGAATGGACCTTACAGATCAGGAAAACTCATGGGTTGAGATAAAGACGGTGTAATAGGGAAAGCAAAAGCTGCACACACAAGAAAAGCAAAACAAGGAATTAATTCACTGCTCCCCATGGGCAGGAGGTGTTCAGCACCTCCAGGAGAGCAGGGACCATCATGGGCAATGGTTCCTTGGGAAGACAAACACCATCACTCCAGATGTTCCCCCTTCCTCCTTCTTCCTCCCTCTTTATACTCTGAGCATGATGTGCTATGGTGTGGAATATCCCTTTGGTCAGGTTGGGTCACCTGTCCCAGCTGTGTCTCCTCCCAATCTCCCATTCACTCCCAACTCCCTTCCCAGTGTGGCAGTGAGGAAAGCAGCAAAGGCCTTGGCTCTGTGTGAGCTCTGCTCAGCAACAACAAACACATCTCTGCATTACCAACCCTGTGCCCTGCACAAATCCTAAACACAGCCCCATTCTAGTCATTGGGAAGAAAATTAACTCCACTTCAGCCCAAACCAGCACAGCTATTAATCTTGAATATTTAGAAAAATATTTGCATATAATTAGCAGATGCAAAATTTATTAAAATAATTTGTACTTTTTTTTTTTTTTTAAACCTGACTTTTTACTCCTCAAGTGTTTTCAGTCTGATATATGACTCTGTCTCAGTGACCATCCTACAGAGTTTAAGGGAGTCCTTAATTTATGAGCTCAACTTAACCACAGAGTGAATTATTGTAACAAGGGATTATTCTCTGCAGCTGAACAAGATACAATGCTTTCTACAGGTTTCATTATTCCCTTATTTCTCCTGAGAAATTCCTTTTTCTGATCCTCTAGTGCCTGGCATTTTGTATTTCAGTTAGACATAGCACATTCATTTTCTTTATCATGTGAATTTAAGATCAATATTCTATTTTTCACTATAAAAATGTTTTTGCAATGCAGGTATTATTTCTTTTAAATAATTTTAATTATCAAATGAATATATCACAAAGAGTGGAAGTTCATGCTTCTTGCCATGCTTTTTTTTTTTTTTCTCTTATTGGCATATGAGAATTCAGGGTTTGCCTTGTAGATCTGTCATACTCGTAGCATGTGAACTGTAGGTTAAACTCAGAAATTCAGCTCAAGGAGAAAGAACAAAAGAAAGTCAAGATCCATTCTAAACCTAGGGAATTAAATTATTTTCCATTTTAGATCTTCTGCAGTATTTTGGATTTAATTTACAGCAGAGTATTTGAAACTTAATGAGAAACATTTATTCCTCATAAACTGCTTTCCTTAAGAACAAGACAACTTCTCCATGAACCACGTCTAGAAATGAAGTAAACTTTAGCCACTCTAGGGTGAAGAAAAAAATGAAGGCCGGAACTAAACCATCTACAGAATGTTGAGGTTTTTTTCTTGATCCCATGGATATCTTGAAAATCCACTAGCCCATCAGTGTCTGAAGGGGCTCCAGGGAAGCTGCAGAGGGATCTGTGTTAGGAGCTGCAGGGACAGCACAAGGGGCAATGGGCACAAATTGAAAGAAGGGAAATTTAGGTTAGATATCAGGAAAAGGTTTTTTTTCCTGTGAGGGTGGTGAGACATTGGAACAGATTGCACAGAGAGGTAGTAGATGCCCCAACCCTGGCAGTGTTCACAGCCAGGTTGGATGAACCTTGAGCAACCTGCTCTGGTTGGAGGTGTCCCTGCCCAGGGTTGGGAGTTGAGGCTGGATGATCTCTAAACTTCATTCCAACCCCCAAAATTCTATGGTTCTATGATTCCATGATATATAAAAGGCTGCTGACATCAGTAGATATAAGTACCAAGGTAGTTCAGGCATAAACAGATTAAATTGATTGGAAAGATTCCTACTTCTATCTGTAGCTAAATCTTTTTCTGTTGTGGGGAATGCTGTGCTTAAATAGCTTAAAAGCTACACTTGAACAAGTACAATGCACCTGTTGGAAAGAAAACTCCTGACTGTACACTAAAACATGATAACTGTGTTGAAGTTACATGCACTAGTCCTGTATGTATGTTTTCTCATGTTCTTTTTAGGAGATACATCTCCTGAGAATACTTTCCAATTGCTTTCCCAGAAGCATAAAGATGCTGCACTACAATGTGGTGACAAGGGAGCAGAAAGTCCAACTTCAACTCTTATTAGAGAGGTTGTGACTTTTCTTTTATTAATATAAATTGCTTCATTATAACAGATCATCTAATTATTTCTGAATTCACAAAAGGATATTCAAATAGCCCACAGGGAGGTTTAAATCTCAGACTTTGCTAGAGAAAGACAGACATTTGAGACAGTTGTCAAGGACTTTCTTATTGTTGGTAGCCTGAAAATTCTGATAGCTCTGAAATCAAAACTCATCAGGCTGACAAAAGCAAAAGAAAGAAGTAAAAGAACCTCCAAACAAGATATATGTGTAAAACTTTGTCTTAGATAATCATAGTGCTTAGAATTACATTCAGCTAACCATCAGGGGTTTGTAACAGAGTTATAAATATTTTATTGGATTTTTAATGATAAAAAAATCCTTAATGGATATAATATAGGCTTAGTGCACTACTACTTGAAAGCTCTGATGTATGGAAACTCCAGCAGCTTTGAGCTGAATCAATAGATCTCACAAGTTTGTGTTATGATGGCTTAGTATCTTGTCATCTACTATTCATTTCAAAATGAAAAAAAAAAGAGGAAAAAAACCCCTAATAAAATCATAGGGCTGTGGGTTTTTCTTCACAAGCTGAAACACTCAGCTTATGAGTAGGACAGTGAAAATAGCTGATTGTTTATTTCTATGGGGCCAAATAATTTGCTGAATTACTTATTATTTTTTAATGATGTCTGGAAAATGGAGCACTCACCAGCATGGGGAAGATAAAAATTCAATGTCCATATTAGACCCAACAGATTTAAACTGGAAGCAGTGACAGGACTCAGGGAATGGGCTGGAGTTGTGTCAGGGGAGGGTTAGGCTGGAGATTAGCAACTGGTTCTTCCCCCAGAGGTGTTTGGGCACTGAACAGCTCCCAGGGCAGTGGCACAGCCCCAAGGCTGACAGAGCTCCAGAGGTGTTTGGCCAATGCTCTCAGCACAGGGTGTGACTGTCAGGGATGTCTGTGCAGGGCAGGAGTTGGACTGATGATCCCCAGGGGTCCCTTCCAGCTCTGTTTATTCTGTGATTCTTCTACAATGAACACTGAGTAGGAAAGTACTTGAGATCTTTACCTTTTCCTTGTTTGGTGCTTTTTATACTCTTTTTCAAACTAGATCATGTACACAACCAAACCTGGCACTGAATTGTTCTCTCCCTTTTTTAAAAAGAGAATTGTCAATATGGGCAATTATTCCCCTTTGTTTGTGGGGTCTTTGCCAGGGAGTACATAAATATTTAAATGCAAAGTAGAGTAGCCCTGATCAAAGGTTCTGCAGTAGCTCTGTTTCAGAGCAGTGAGCAGCCTGCCCTCCCAGATACCAGGGGGACTAAAATCTGTGTCCTGAGATGGGTTCTGTGGATTCAAACATTGGCAGCATGGTCACACCTTAGAATTGTTAGGCAGAAGAGAACAGCTCTTCATTGCATCCAGCAGTCTCAGCTGATAATATTGAGCAAATTTCACCTGCACTTGGCAAGCCACTTCAGGAAACTGAAAAAGTGAAACTTTTTGATGACTTTATTATTTCACTGCTTCCTTCATCACCCCTTTCCATCCAACTTTTGCCACGAGTGCTCTCTGTGTATATTTCATTCCAAAAAAAGAATAGTATGTGTACCTTTATCTACCAATTTATAAATTATTAACTAGACAATGTTTCTATCTGGTAAGCAAAAGATTAAAAAAAGAGAGAAAGTTTGTGGAATACAAAGAAAAGTATCACTGAGGGTAAAAATAGCTTATAATAACCTCAAAAAACATTAGTTCCCATTGTTCTTGTCATTGTATTTCTGTTAAACCAGAGCTTAAACTACAATTTCTCACAGGACAAAAATTTAGGAAGTATGTTAGAAGCTTTGCAGATCTTGTGTTAACATAGATTAAAACCATGTGAAAGGTGGGTGGGAAAAAGCAACCATGAATAAGTCAAGAATTAAGCATTTGAGGGTTGGCCTGATTTTTATTTTTAATAACTCAGTGCTTTTCTAGTTTTCTAGAATTAATTGGACCCATTTATCCATCTTTGAGGCATTCTTCATGCATAACATTTTGCTTAGAAGGTGATGTTATATACTTAACCTGGTACACAGTTGCTCTGGTCAGTAGGAACTATAGAATGGTAGAATTGGAGAACCATCGAGGTTGGAGGAGACTTC
>NW_008653320.1:0-32703 GCF_000695815.1 Acanthisitta chloris
CGTGTCCTGCCCCTGACACGGTGTTTCTCCCGCAGCATTTATGACTTGGCGTTCAAGCCGGATGGGACGCAGCTGATAATCGCTGCTGGGAACAGGCTGCTGGTAGGAAAACTGCGTGTCCTCGCCCCTGGCCGCTGTGAGGGTGTGCGGTCCTTCCCACATCGACCGAGTACACCCCCCGAAATCCCTTTATCTCTGCCGGCCCAGGCTCGCAGCCCCATGCATATTAATGCAGCTCTAGCGCTAGCGCTAACTGCTCTGAAGCTTTTCACTCTGCCTTACCGAGTTTTAAGCTCTACTTCCAAAAGTAATGAGATTTAAGCTATTTGCATCATCTCACCCTCTCAGGCCTGGCACTGGGCTGTGCTGGGCCAGTCAGATCTCTGTGCAGAGGGGACAGAGGCTCATATCAGTGTCCTGGGGAGCTCGAGGGGTTGGTGGGTCCTTGGGTCTGCTCAGCACCAGCTGCTCATGGTCCTGCACAGCTTTCAGGTGGGGCAGGGAGGGAGGGATGAGGATGGATGGATTGTAGAGCTGGAGTTCATCTCTGCAGGACAGCAGCTGCTGTTATTTCCAATGCTCACAATGCTGTGCTCAGTGATGCTCCTTTGCTCTCATTTGTTGCATTTAAACATCCAAAACAGAGCAAGATGTTTAACAACAACATGTAAGAGATGAAAAGCCCAATAAGCTATAAAACAAGCTGCCAGACAAGCTGTTGGGAGACTCTTGTGTGTGTAGTTTTGTGGCACTGAGTCTCCTTTTCTCCCAAGCAGTGTCACATTGTGGACAGCTGCCTCTGCTTGGAAACGTTTTGTCTTGCGTGAGCTGTTCTCTGTTTGGAAACGTTTTGTCTTGCGTGAGCTGTTTGCTGTGCAAAAACCAGGCACAAAAGGAAGTGCATGATCTGTTGGCCCTCAGTAGTTTCAAATCCCAGTCCACACCCTGGAGGTGTCCCAGGACAGGTTGGATGGGGCTTGGGGCCTTAGTGGAAGGTGTCCCTGCAGGGGGTGGAATGGGATGAGCTTTAAGGTCCTTCCAACCCAAATCATCCTGTCATTCACTGGAAGATATTTTATGTATGTTCTTTTGGTTTTATGCTTGTTGTGTTTTTTCCCCTTTAAACAGGTCTATGATACATCTGATGGAACACTAATCCAGCCTTTGAAGGGACACAAGGATACTGTGTACTGTGTGGCTTATGCCAAAGATGGTAAATACCACCCTGGGGCTTTGTTCATTACCTCTGAATCCAAGAGCTGTAGTCCCTCTGCCCCTCCATTTCCACTTCAGTGTCAGGTTAGGTTTATATTCATGGGCAGTGTGGGGAGAAGGTTCACCCCACAGATCTCTCTTTCTGATACTCCACCTGCCTCTGGGTGTTATTTCCCTCGTTCCTCTATCCCTGAGCCTCCCAACCTCCTGACCCTTCACAGGTTACCTGCTCCCTGCAGACCTCACTCTGCTCCCAGTGCTCTCCTGGTCTCCCAGTGTCATCCTGGGGGCTCAGGGGGGTGCTGCTGTTGGGTGATGAGGGTTCCTGTGACTGGTTTTCCTTGTCCCTGTTCCTATTCATCTCCAGCCTGGGGCTGGCAGCACTGGTTACTCTCAGGGCTGTGCAGTAGTTCCCCATGGCTGGGAGACACCAGCACACCCAGGCACTCAGTGTCAGCCCCTTTATTGCTTGAGCCTTGTCAAGTTCAAGAACTTCTTGCTCTCCCTTTGATTGAGTATTTGGAGAGAAAGTGATTCTCATCCGTGTGGGATTTAAATGATCTCTTAATCCCCAGGCAAGCGTTTTGCATCTGGCTCTGCAGATAAAAGTGTGATAATTTGGACTTCAAAGCTGGAAGGAATTCTGAAGTACACGTAAGTGATGCCCTTCAATTCTGTGCCTCAAAAGCCAATTTTGGATCATGCACTGCTGCTGTCAAAGAGCACAGGCTGTTAGATTTGGGAGAAGGGTCACTGAGGTCAGAGAAAGTGCCAGGGGTGGTAGGGGAGGGAGGAGGAAAGGAACAGTTGAAGTGTCTGAATGAGGCAGAAAAGCAATTAAAGGCATAAAAGGGGTTGGGGAGTGCAGATCAATCTCTGAATTGAGAGGGCTAGCAGAGAGCTAGAGAAACTCAGTGTAGGTCAGAACAAAATGAAACACTGTGACTGTCTTTGTGTAATAAACCATAATTCTGGTTCAAAGACCAAAGTAAAGATGAGTTTGGGTACTTTTGATATGTTTCAATGTCCTGTCCCTGTGTTGATGTCAGCCCTCTGAAGTGACAACTTCCCATTCTGTTCCTGCCCCTGCACATCTTTCCCCAGTTGGTTTGCAGAGCTGGTCACTGCCCAGCCCTGCACGAGCACACCAGGGTTACAACCTGGAGTCACATCTCCCAAACCACCAGTGCTGTGCAGTTCTAGCTGATCTTGATGAAATACAGCAAATTCTGCCACTTGGAGACAGTTTTTGTGAGGTTTATTACTGATTTACTGTACAGTAATAGCAGATTAACTTGATGTGCTATAAACCAATCCAATTATTTTGGCATCTGCTAAAGCTTTCGGCTCCCTTGCAGGAAGTCAGAAAAGGGGCATTTAAGACTGATTTATTGAAATCTGATTGTAACTTCATTCCAGGCACAATGACTCTATCCAGTGTGTTTCCTACAACCCTCTCACCCATCAGCTGGCATCCTGCTCCTCAGGGGATTTTGGTATGTCTTCTCCCTCTCCCTTTTCCCTTTGGCCTGTGAATCCCATTTACACTTGCATAGCTAAGCTAACCACGGGTGGGTGCAGCTCTGTGTCTCCAGAGGAGATGGGACACAAAGCTGCCTAAAGCTCAGTGACATTGGATACTGATTTACATCACCTGAACTCAGTGGGAAGGGAGGATGCAGTGAGAGACCTCAGGGTAAAACCTGGTGCTTTATTAATGGATTGTTTGCAGAGATGTTATTAGATCTCTGTTATTTAGATGTGTTTTTTTCCCATTTACTAATAAATAATATATATTTAAATGTCCTTCTAGCAGTGGACAAGACTTTGATCCCTCTGAAGTCCCAGCTGAGTTCTCTGACAGTTTCCAGTCTGAACACTGGCAGTGTTCACACTGCTTACTCTTGTCCTTGGCTTTGTGTTTGTTTTCATCCAGGCTTGTGGTCTCCTGAGCAGAAGTCAGTCTCTAAACATAAAACCAGCTGCAAGATCACTTGCTGTAGGTGAGTTTTAAGGATTACCTGTGTCATTTAAGTCCAAGCAATATGCAATTGTAAAAAAAAGGTGTTTTACTGCCCCACCTTCTATTTCAATAGCAAGATGTTTGGGTTTTATTTGACCTGAAAGTATCAGAGTGGTGTTCTGGTCTCAAGCAAGTGCCTTAAGTTCTCTCTGCATCTTGTGCAATAACAGTAAAATGAAGTTACAGGAAAAGTACTGACAATTTGAGTCTGTAGAGCTTCCACCCCCTGTGCTGTTGGTGTTTTCAGTGGAAGGAGGTGTTCCCGTTGTGGGAACCTGAACCAAGGGCTCATGAGTTCAAGTGAAGTGATCCACCTGACTGCAGCAGAGACCAGAATAGACCCCAGGCCCCCCCTCATGCTCTAAGTGTGGCTTTTAAAGCTACCACACTGCCATCCCCACCGTGTATCCGTGGCTTAGCACATGGTACAAGTTTTGCAGCAGATGATAGCTTCAATTTATTTTTTTATTGCTGTGCCTGTGATGAAATGTTCTCGATACAGAGTGTGCTGCTGCCATAAATGTGGAGTTAGATGCATAAACAAACTGTAGGATTATTGGCTACCTCCCAGAACTCCCTCCTGGAGGTGTATTTCCATGCTCCATCCCCGTGTGAGTGTGCTGTGCCATCCTACCTGCTTCCTGCTCCTCTGTGGCAGTTTGCTCTGCAGTGTGTGTCTGTGTGTGTTTCTCAGCTGGACAAATGATGGCCAGTACCTTGCTCTGGGCATGTTCAACGGCATCGTCAGCATCAGGAACAAGAATGGTGATGAGAAGGTGAAAATAGAACGTCCAGGAGGTTCTTCCTCTCCAATATGGTCAATTTGTTGGAATCCTTCCAGGTAAATAATTTCATCCTGCCTTTCTTCATGCTGAATAGATAATCCTTGGCTCATTGATGGCAGAAAGGCTGGACTTTTATCCCTGCTGAAACAGGTTAATGCCATGTACATTACCTTTTGTAAAGGATTTTATATTTGCTGCTAGTCTTTAATTGAATGGAGAAACTGGGAACAACAAGTTCCACTTAGATCATAGACATATGGGATTGGTCAGGTCAGAAAAGCGCTGTGAGACTATTGAATCCAACTGTTCCCTCAGCACTGCCAAGGCCACCACTAATCATGTCCCCAAGTGCCACATCCACATGGCTGTTAAATCCCTTCAGGGATGGTGACTCCACCCCTGGGCAGCTGTGCCAGGGCTGGACAACCCTTTCCATGAAGGACACTCAGGGTACCATGTCCTCTCCTCCTAGGCAAGGAGCTGTGGAGAAGGTGACTCCTGTTTTGCTCTGAGCTGAACAGATCATGTCAGAATACCAGAGTTTGGGACCTGAAGCCTCTCCTGGCCTACTGCTGGTCTCACATGAACAGCTTCTACTTGCTTCTGTGGCTCTAGGAAATGTGTTCATAAACTGAAAGAGAATACTCAGGGTACCATGTCCTCTCCTCCTAGGCAAGGAGCTGTGGAGAAGGTGACTCCTGTTTTGCTCTGAGCTGAACAGATCATGTCAGAATACCAGAGTTTGGGACCTGAAGCCTCTCCTGGCCTACTGCTGGTCTCACATGAACAGCTTCTACTTGCTTCTGTGGCTCTAGGAAATGTGTTCATAAACTGAAAGAGAATTGCTGCTTTTTATTTTAATTTTTTTGTAGAGATGAACGCAATGATGTTTTAGCTGTGGCAGACTGGGGGCAGAAACTTTCCTTTTACCACTTGAGTGGCAAGCAGGTATGTCCCAGAGAGTTTCCTGCAGTGTTTCTGATCCTGTTCTGTGTCCTACACACTGGTGATTTAGGAGTTACATTAAATGTCTTCTGTTTCTCCAGACTTTTATGACTCCACCTTTTTTTTTCACCATCCCTCCTTCAGCCCTGGTTTCTCCCATGGCAGTTCAGCTGCTTTCTTGCAGTTCTATTAAAGCCCTTACAGCTTTGCTGACTTCCGTGCCATGGTTCACTGATCTGTAGAGAACATCTTTGGATTTTTCAGCTGGTGAAAGGTTTTGTGAGGTGTTGCATTGTGGGCAGACTGGTTTGGGGCTGGAGGGTGTATTTTAGAGCTGCCTTTGGGAGTCTTAATACCCGCAGTGGTTCTGGGTGAACATCTTTGGGTTTTTCAGCTGGTGAAAGATTTTGTGAGGTGTTGCATTGTGGGCAGACTGGTTTGGGGCTGGAGGGTGTATTTTAGAGCTGCCTTTGAGAGTCTTAATACCCTCAGTGGCTCTGGGTGTTGAAGAGCCATGCATGGATGTGGAGTGGTATCAGTGATGGCACTTGTGTTGCCTTGGGAAAAAATGAAATGATCCTTTTGTTAACAGTTTTGGCTGGGTTTTGTTTTGTTTTCCCTTGCAGATTGGGAAGGACAGAGCCCTGAATTTTGATCCATGTTGTGTCAGCTACTTTACCAAGGGAGAGTACCTGCTGCTGGGAGGTTCTGACCGGCAGGTTTCGCTCTTCACCAGGGATGGTGTGCGCCTGGGCACCGTGGGGGAGCACAACAGCTGGGTGTGGGTCTGCAGGGTGAAACCAGACTCCAACTACGTGGTGAGTAGGGACACTGCTCTGGCATTTTCACTTGCACTTGGTCACCAAAGGTAAGACTATACATTTCAAACTCAGCGCTTAGTTTAGACATTCTTACCGAGGCAGCAGAACCTGAGCAGCATCTAGGGAGGTCCTAGAATTACAAATGTCCTGCAGAAATAAAACCTGGGCTGTGAGAAGGATGTAACTGCTCTCAAGTGGTAAGGCATCTGCTGCGTTTTGATTAAAAAAGAGGAGGGAAAAAGAGTTTAAGATGTCAGATAATAACTTGTGGATTGACCGAATCTAATTCCTTGTTGGGAAGAAAATGTTGAGGTCTGTTTGAGTGTTTGGTGTTGCACCTGTGGACAGTGCCTGCAGGGCAGCTGTCAGCCTGAAGTGCTGCACTCAGGGTCCTCTGCAAGTGGGGAGAAAATCAAAGTGAGGAGAAGCAAAATGAACTTAAAAATAAATGAGCAAACCAACACCCCCAAAAACTCCAACCAAGTCAAGCCAATCCCTCCCCACCAGCATGGTGGTCTCCATGGTCTGCGATGGATCAGTGCTCTCTGCACTGCACTCTCACCATGGTCTGTGATAGATCAGTGCTCATTCTGCACTGCTCTTTCCCCATGGTTAAGCACAAGTCAGCTGTACCTGATACCCACCTGTGCATTATGCAGGAAGAGGGACATGATGTTCCCATAAATGCCACTTTGCCAATCCTCACCTACATGTACGGGGACATGATGTTCCCATAAATGCCACACACTTTGCCAATCCTCACCTACATGTACCACCTAACTGAGATGGTTCTCTTCCCGTGTGCAGGCAGTAGGGTGCCAGGATGGAACAATCTCCTTCTACCAGCTGATTTTCAGCACTGTCCATGGCCTCTATAAAGATCGTTATGCCTACAGGGACAACATGACTGATGTTATTGTCCAGCACCTTATCACTGAGCAAAAAGGTAATTCCACACTTGCAGGCAGGCCAGAGCTTCACTCAGTTTGTCTTGGTTTTCAATTAATGTCCATCAGAACACTGGGAATATCCACTGAATGTACCTCACACTGTTGTCACTTTGACAGTCAAACTGCAGAGCACAATTTGCAGGGGGAGAGTGTGAACTGGAGTGTGGAGACTCAGTGCTGACAAGCTTAATGAAAGTTGTGGGGTTGGAGAAGACATTGGGAGGGGCAGGGGCTCTTCAGATAAGGTTTTAATCTCTGCAAATGAGATAAAAATACTGTACATCAGATTTAGCTTGTTTTTTTCTTACGTGCAGCCTCAAGGGTTTGTGCTGATTTTGTTTTTTCCTGTCCACTGGCTTTTTATGTCCAGGAATGGAAGTGCTGCTCCAGAATGTGCTGCTGACAAATGATAGAGGGTGATAAACTGTGATGGGGATAGTAGATTAAGTAAATGCAGAACAACAAACATGCTTGTGCAGGAATGTGCTTTGAATTTTAGAGGTGTTTTAGAGAGATGCAATTTTAATGCATTAGTCAGTTTTCTGCTTTCTGCATCTGTTATTTTTGTGTCAGCTCGTACTGTATTGTTTTGGTGTTTTTCCTTTCTAGTTAGGATAAAAGGCAGAGAGCTCGTGAAGAAAATTGCAATCTACAAAAACAGATTAGCCATCCAGATGCCAGAGAAGATTCTGATTTATGAGCTGTACTCAGATGACTCTGCAGATATGTACTATCGGGTGAAGGAAAAGATCGCAAAGAAATTCGAATGTAACTTGCTGGTGGTGTGCTCAAATCACATTATTTTGTGCCAGGTATGTGCCTTAAAAACTAGAGTAGCCCTGGGGTGTTTCAGAGTCTCAGGCAGGACATGGCTGTGCTGTTGGGATCTGCTGCAGCTCTTCCCCAGGGCAGTGCTGTGCTGGTCAGTGCAGACACACTGCTGAGCTATTGCTTGGGTGACTCTGGCTCAGTAAAACTGCCTCTGGAGGGAACTCCATAAATTAGAACAGAATCCAGGGGAACTTTTGGGTGGGAGGGAACTACTGGAAAAGGGTTAGGGCTGTTTGCTTTTGTTTGTTTGTTCATAGCATTGGAAAACCTTAAAGAATTCACCCTGTTAAATTGGCTGTTTGACTGCGATGTGTAAAAGCAGGCACAGGTATAAACATAGCTCATCAGGCACAGGTTTAGTTGTCACCTCCATGCTGCATTTCATCCCTTGCTGTGTCCTTAGGAGAAGAGATTGCAGTGCCTCTCATTTAGTGGCATTAAGGAACGGGAGTGGCTGATGGAATCTCTCATTCGTTACATCAAAGTAATTGGAGGTCCCCCAGGAAGAGAAGGTCTCTTAGTTGGTCTGAAGAATGGTCAGGTAACACCTCATGTCTGGTGTGTGTCTCTCACTGCAAATACAATCTGTTCTGTGCTCTTAGGGGGAGACCTTAGGGGTTCTCCACCAACCTGGAATTTTATCTGACAGAGACTAATCTTAGGATTCAAAATTAATTCCTTCTGTCTTTCGCATTCTGACAGTAAAATCGACACAAACGTTTCACTTTGTCTGAAGTCTGTAAGTTGTTAGGATCAACTGATGAAAATTGAGTTCTTGGTGAACTGAGAGCCTTTAGTGAGGATTGGGGGGTATGGACACATCTCCTGATGCCCATTTGTGAGGGGGTGGATGTTCTTGAGATGCTGTTGTTGTCAGTTTGACACGTCAAACTGGAGCCCAGAGGTGTTGACAGAGATGACGTTGAGATCCTGTGTGTCTTCTGTGTCTGTTATATCTTCCTGTATCAGTATAATCATTAAACTAGTGCAGCATTAAGAACCCAAGATGTGCAACATCTGATCTATTTGCACAATCTCGTGACCCAGAGCATGTTGTGGCAACCAGTCTGCACAAGGACCTCCAGCTGCACCATTCCCTTCATTGTAATGCACAGTCTCTGAAAAAAACCCCTTACAATTACCTGCTTGAAACAGCAGTGAAACTGCAGTGCTGCTTCTGGTTTTATGGCTGGGCTGATGCTGTCTCACACCCATGTAGATCCTGAAAATCTTCGTGGACAACTCCTTTGCCATCGTGCTGCTGAAGCAGAGCACGGCCGTGCGCTGCCTGGACATGAGCGCGTCCCGCAACAAACTGGCCGTGGTGGATGAGAATGACACCTGCCTTGTCTATGACATTCACACCAAAGAGCTGCTCTTCCAGGTAGACATTGGCAGCTGTTGGGTTTTTCCTTCAGCCAGGGTGGGAGGGCAGGAAGTAGTTTGGAGCACAGAACGTCCCGAAAGTGCTGCGGTGCAGAAATTCATGTAACTGTCATTTAAGCTCTTAATCCACTTTGTAGGATTTAGCCGTGCTCTGTTTATCAAACCAGCCTTTCAGAGGTGGCAGAGGAGGAATGAGAAGACAGGAGATCTATGTGAGCAACAGCTGAATAAAGAGCACTAAGACATGTGACCTTTTCAGTTTAATTTAGAGCTCTGTCCTGGCTCCCTCTGAAGCATTACAGCTAATGAGCGTTTTGGTTTTATGATTAGTACGAGCAGAATTAAAGCCTAAACATCCTTGTTCATTGTGTATTCCTAGCCTATAAAAGGAATGATGATAATGCTCTCTTCGCTGGCAGTTTAGCAGTCACTCATTAACGTTGATTAAACGTTTTCAGAGCACACTGTATGCAAGTATGAACTGCTGCAAAGACAGTCTGTAACTTCCTCTGTGCAATGGGCAGAGAAATGATCACATAAACATGCAAACCAAGAGTGTATTGTTGTGGAATTTGGTTTTATGTTCTACAAGGAGATTTGGTGTTAGGTTCTAGTAGAGATCATTAGTAACTACACATCAAAGGTAAGACAATTACAGCTGTGTGTTAGGATGTAAAATACATCCCTGGGAGTCTGTTCAGGGATATACTAGGCTTTAGGACATTACAGATGTAAATAGTGTGAGTGTCCACAGCAGGCTGTGAGAGGTCAAACATTCCAGCCAAAGGAGGCCTATTCCTTAGGAAAGCTGTGATTGTATCTGTTGTAATCCCGAGTCGTTTTGCTCGTTAGGAACCCAACGCTAACAGCGTGGCCTGGAATACCCAGTGTGAGGATATGCTTTGCTTTTCTGGAGGGGGTTACCTCAATATCAAAGCCAGTAACTTCCCTGTCCACCAGCAAAAACTTCAAGGCTTTGTTGTGGGTTACAATGGCTCCAAGATCTTCTGCCTTCATGTTTTCTCTATGTCAGCCGTGGAAGTTCCGCAGGTAATCCTTTAATCTCATTAAGTGTTGCTTTACATCTCATAAACATGAATGTTTAACAAGGGAAGAAGCTTTTCTGAGCTTTGCTTGTATTCCATTACTAAAATGATTGCAGTTCACACTCTCTTCATTGCTGTTTAAGTTATATTGTGTGATCTATTTTATTTTTGATTCTTTGGTGTTAATTAAGATAACTTCCTTTTTGCTGTTGGTGATTGTTGTTTCTGATTCTCGCTTTCTACTTGCTAATGCACATAATCTAATGCAGTGCAGGCCTTCCCTCCTCTTGTTCTGGTACTGTATTCTCTCTTTTTTCCAGCTGTAATTCCATTTTTCTTATGAGTGCTGCTTCCATAGTACCAAAAATGCCCAGTGTACATCATATTTAGCATGTCCAATGCCCAGGAGAATTCACATTCTTAACTACTTCCTAATATGCAAGGAACTGCAGATTTCAGCATGGATGAGTTTGGAATGCAATTAGCCCAGCTTGTCTAAAGACAGGATAATAATCCCCCCAGAATGTTGTTCAGTCTGCGTACAGAGCCATACGTTTGTTCTCTGGGCAGCCTGGAGTGTTTGTGATTAGAATGTCTTTTTTCCCTGATGTGTGTAGAGGATTTCAGTAATGTGTCTCAGTGTGATGCTTTCTGACACCTGTTTTTTTTCCATGGCCATGATCAGTCTGCACCCATGTACCAGTACCTGGACCGAAAGATGTTTAAAGAAGCTTATCAGATTGCATGTCTGGGAGTGACTGATGCTGACTGGAGAGAGCTGGCCATGGAAGCCCTGGAGGGGCTGGAGTTTGAAACTGCTAAAAAGGTGAAGTAGCCACTTAATTATTGAGCAGAAAGCTTGGTTTGTGTACATACATTTATGTATGTGTGTGTATAGTGTATGTTTTATGACTGGAATGCAAGTGCTTATAGCCCAGAAAACCAATCCAATCCTGGGCTGCATCCCAAGGAGTGTGGGCAGCAGGTCGAAAGAGGTGATTCTCTCCCTCTGCTCTGCTCTGGTGAGACCCACCTGGAATACTGCACACAGTTCTGGTGTCCTCAACATAAGGAGGATATGGAACTGTTGGAGCAAGTCCAGAGGAGGCCACGAAGTTGCTAAGAGCACTGGAGCATCTCCCTGTGAGTACAGGCTGAGGGAGTTGGGGCTGTTCAACCTGGAGAAGAGAAGGTTGTGTGGAGACCTCAGAGCAACTTTCCAATATCTGAAGGGGCTACAAGGAGCCAGAGAGGGACTCTGTGTTAGGAGCTGCAGTGACAGGACAAGGGGCAATGGATTCAAACTGAAGGAGGGGAAGTTTAGGTTAGATATTAGGAAAAAGTTTCTTGCTGTGAGGGTGGTGAGACACTGGCCCAGGTTGCCCAGGGATGTGGTGACTGCCCCAACCCTGGCAGTGTTCAAGGCCAGGCTGGATGAGCCTTGAGCAACCTGATCTAGTGAGGAGGTGTCTCTGCCCAGGGCAGGGGTTGGGACTGGATGATCTGTAAGGTCCATTCCAACCCCTAAATTCTATGATTCTGTGGTGTTCCTTAGTTACTGTCCTGCTTGTCTTTAGTGTGTTATTCCACAAACAAAGGGGTCTCAGATGTGGAGACAGAGTTCTAAACTGAAATCTGATGTATCTCTGTAGATAAATGCCACGTTCTAAATCAAAGTGTTGAATGCAAAGCAAATGGTCTCAGCTGGAAACCTCCTGGATGGCTTTAGGGGAGCAGAGCTGGTAAGGCGTTCGGCAGTGCCCACCGGGTGGCAGCAAAGGATGTGAGCTGGTCCCACCGTCCCCAGTGCCGTAAACTTACCCTTTTCTTCCCCTAAATATTTAATAGAAGCTCAGTGCAAGTGTGGAGATTTCCTTCTCCAGCCCTTAGCGTGCTGTGGGGGCAGTGATGCTGGGAGTGCAGCACCTCAGTTCTCTGCCTGGCTCTGGGCAGTGGTCTGTGAACAGGCACAGGCTGAAAACCTGACTTTTCTCTAGTCTAAAATACTTCTCTATTTTCTTTTACCCCTCTTCTCAAATAAGAGAGGGCGAACCGAGTTCAGTGTCATGAATATTGCATGAAAGAAAACATTCTAAAAATACACTGGAGTGGCCTGTAGTGATAGACATCTTTTAATAACAGATTTCTTTCAAAGGAAATTAAGTGCTTTCTCTTCCTTAAGTGGAGGCATCAGAATAATTCCAGTCTCATGGATGGCTTTATGCAAATAGACACTCTTAAAAAGAAGTTTTCAGTGCCTCCTTGGAATTTTAAAGCAGTGCCCTCTTAGAATTAGAGCGGATTAATGGGAACAAAAGCAGCTTCTCGACATTAAAGGCTCTCACGGCTCCTAGTCCGATCCGGTGTAAGCAGAATATTCTGTGCCCTCTTAAGCACTGGTTTGGTTGGAAGTGTTGAACGTGCAGCCCGAAGAGTTAAATCTCTGTTTTGTGAGGCATGTCAGGAATAAGTGCTGAGCTGCTGCACCTCGCACGTGACTCTGCCACTTGAGACTTCGAGTTGCACATTTATCTCCATTTGCAAAGATATTACACTGTCTTGCAGGACTTTTATCTTATCGTCTCCTTACTGCCTTTCCTCTCTCTGAGCTCCTTTCATGCTGGATTTTCAGCATGGTTTAAAAATTCGAAGCATATGCAGCAGGCTTTGACAAAGAGATCAGTTCTCTGTCCTACCTTGTAATGGTTTCCTGAGATTTCCTGGTCCCTATCTTGCCTCGCATCAGCATGGAGCAGCTATAAAACAGCCAGAACAAAAGGATGTTGTCTTTTAAATGGCACTTTGTATTTCTTGGGGGCTGACACACGCAGCTCCCACCCCCTGCCTGAGCTGCCCTTTGTCAGGGCTGAGCTGGTTGGGTTGTACCTTGTCTCATTTACTTGAGTGCCACAGTTGTAGTCAGAGTCCCTCAGGTTAGGGACTGCACAAACCCAAACCCAGCAGAGTTCATAGAACCATAGGATCAACCAGGTTGGAAAAGGCCTCCAAGGTCATCAAGTCCAACCCTACCGTGGTCACTAGACCATGGCACCAAGTGCCACATTTAGTCTCATCTGAAAAACCTCCAGGGATGGTGAATCCACCACCTCCCTGGGCAGCACATTCCAATGCCTGAGCACTCTCTCTGGAAAAAATCTCTTCCTAATATCCAACCTAACCCTCCCCTGGCAGAGCTTGAGTCTGTGCCCTCTTGTCCTGCTGCTGGTTGCCTGGGAGAAGAGACCAACCCCCACCTGACTCCAACCTCCTGTCAGGGAGTTGCAGAGGGTGATAAGGTCTCCCCTGAGCCTCCTCTTCTCCAGGCTGAACCCCCCCAGCTCCCTCAGCCTCTCCTCATGGCACTTGTGCTCCAGTCCCTTCCCCAGCCTCGTTGCTCTTCTCTGGACCTGCTCCAGCCCCTCAATGTCCCTCCTGAGCTGAGGGGCCCAGAACTGAGCACAGGATTCCAGGTGGGACCTGCCTGTGTAAAGACAGATTGATTCATGCATAACAATATTTCTGGCTTTTGAAGTTAATTCCCTTTATTCTTTCTTTATTAATAGGCATTTACCAGGGTCCGAGACCTGCGATACTTAGAACTGATCAGCAGCATAGAGGTGAGTGTTCAGATACTGTACTTCATTACACTTACTGCTGTGCCATTTCTGTTCTGGAGGGACTTTTGTTTGGATAGTGCTTCTGACTGGGATGTGTTTGGGGTGAAAAATCCTGATGAGTAGAGGTGACTCAAGTTCTAGTCATAGGACTGAAACTTCACGGAACAAAACGTGGGTGTGGGACAATGAGAACTTCTGCAACTGTCTTTGGAAGAACTGGGACAACGTTCAGTGCTCGGTTAATAATTGGTGGAACACTACTGTGCTGACAGAGCTTAGTAAGAACACTTCATAAACATGAGTTCATTAAGTCTTTCCCTTCCCCCCGGAGGTAGGTAATTACTACTATCTCCTCCTTGCAGAGACAGAAACAGGCCCAGAGAAATGAAATGACAAACTCAAGGTCTCATGACAAGTCTGTGACAACTGGAAATAGAATTTGAGATTCCATACCTCCATACTGTGCTCTAATCACTCCTTCCTATTCTTTTCACACTTCTTGATAGAATTTCACTCGACAATAACTGTCTGTCAGGAGCACATGAAAAGCCTTGGCATCACCCTTGCCCTGCTGCAGAGACCACACCACAATGCTTGGAGATGGGCGAGGAGATGGCATAAAGGGAATTCCTCTTTCTTGTGCTAATTAGATTTACACCTTCTCTGAAAGGATACACTCCTTGTCTTTGTGTCTGCAGAGCTGTCCTGCTGCTGTCAAAATGCCAGCTGGCTGCAGTGAACTTTTCTCTAACACAAAGTGCTGCATTAGGAGCTCCTTTTTCGTCTGGGTATTTTTAGTTTACCTTTTCAGGGATAGATAGGTAGCTGAGAGTGTTCTCTCACCAGTACTAACCTTTCTTTCCACATATGCTTCTCCAGATCTGCATCTATTGAGGATATTCTGGGTTTGTCATGTCATGTTCTGTTTAGTGGGAAAGATTCCCAATGTAAATAGGCATAAATTTGCTTTCAGACTTCTTGAAAATGCTCCTTCTGCAGTGAGTTCTGCATCCCCACTTACTCTTGCCTGTGGTGGATCAGATTCCTTCTAAGACTTGTAGGGGAGTAACTGAGCACACATGTTCCATTAATGTGATGGTTTTGTCTCAGTAACTACTCTTTTTTTCCCCCTAATTGATGACAGCAGGAAACATAGCTGCCAGATCTCTATCTGGCAGAGTTCTGTGGAGTCTTTCAAGAATGGTGTAACAAGTCCTCTGATTATCTGTTTAACCAGGTTTTTAAAGGGAACTTTCAGCACCAGTGCCAGTGATGTGACCAGAAGTAATGCCTGAGCCCCTTTGGCAGAGGAGGGGTGGGTTTGGATGATCCTGATTCTCTTTAAATTCAGTTCACAGCTGTGTATTTCCATGCAGTGTGGGCTAACAGCAGGATTGTTATCCCAAGCAGGATGTGTGTCCGAGGTACAGGATAAAGCACACACACTGAAACACACACAGACACGTGTGTGTCTGTGTCACAGTCCTTCAGTCAGGTCCTGCTGGGTCTGATTCATGGGAAGGGTTCTCAGGCCCTGCACACACCTGGAGGTTTCTCTGTGGCTCTGCACACACGTGAAGGGTTTGTCTGTGGCTCTGCACACACCTGGAGGTTTGTCCATGGCTCTGCACACACGTGAAGGGTTTGTCTGTGGCTCTGCTCTGCCCACAAGGTTTGTCCATGGCTCTGCACACACGTGAAGGGTTTGTCCATGGCTCTGCACACGTCAAGGGTTTCTCCATGGCACTGGACACACGTGGAGGTTTCTCCATGACTCTGCACACACTCTGTCCCTGTGGTCCCTTCCCAGGCAGTGGGAACAAGCAGTTCCAATTAGCAGGAGAGCTTGTGCAGGTGCTCTGGAAGCAGCTGCTGCTGCCCATGAGCTCCTGCATGTGGGGACAGTGGAGCATGGCTCTGCACACGTCAAGGGTTTCTCCATGGCACTGGACACACGTGGAGGTTTCTCCATGACTCTGCACACACTCTGTCCCTGTGGTCCCTTCCCAGGCAGTGGGAACAAGCAGTTCCAATTAGCAGGAGAGCTTGTGCAGGTGCTCTGGAAGCAGCTGCTGCTGCCCATGAGCTCCTGCATGTGGGGACAGTGGAGCTGACACTTGTCTGTATTCAGGGGCAGCTTAATGTGCTTTCTGAACCTGCTTATTGCTGGCAATTATCTCCCTGTTTGTCATCCCACCCCGCACATATTGTTAGTTTAGCCAAATGATATGGTGGTGAGTTTGTGCAGGAGAAAATGAAGAGCCATCAGATGCCTCTTTTAAAATAGCCTGGCATAATGATAGCATGTGTTCATTTTCCTGTGTGAAATCAGGAGAAGCGATTCTTCATCACTTTGGTTTGTATAGTGACATTTAATTTCGCTCTTCCTAATTTTAATTAAGAAGGGATTTAATCCTTTAATTATAAATTCACCAGAAACGTAGGAGAGGCATAATGATGGTATCTTAAATTATTAACAGTTCAAATCTAAGCCTGAAAAATCTCATTCCTCAATGGCTACTTCTCACCTAGGTCCTGGTCATCTGGAACATTTCCTGCATCTCTCTTCAGGTGTTCTGTTTTTCCAGGAGAGGAAGAAGCATGGAGAGAGCAACAATGACCTGTTCCTGGCAGATGTCTATGCCTACCAGGGCAAGTTCCATGAGGCAGCAAAGCTGTACAAGAGGAGTGGCCATGAGAACCTGGCACTGGAGATGTACTCTGACCTGCGCATGTTTGACCATGCCAAGGTGAGGTTTGGCACCCGAGTGTGTCCCTGCAGAGAAACAGGGGCACCTCCAGCTGTGCTCAGAGCTAGGGCTGGGTGAAATGTGGGCTTGGAATCCCAGCTGTGTGCTCAGTTAACTCGTTGGAGTTTGTTTGGATTGTAAGGGAAGAAATGTCTCTGGTCTGGGTGAATGTTGGGATTGTCCTTCAGTTTGCTGTCCAGGCAGCAGGTTGTGTTTCACAGAGTCTCCAGTGTGGCCATGTGAATTCAGGGCTTTTCAGTGGATCTGTTGTTGTGACTCTTTTGTGGTGGTTACATAGCATTATCCATAGTAATTATCTGCTTTTAAAAATGCAGACATTCGGTTTTATGGCTTTTTCTTCCCCTTCATCTCACTCAAGAGTCCCTTTTTGTTTGTCCTCCAAAGATGGTAAGGTAGTACCATGCAAAGTGGAGGGGTGTGCACCATGTGTGTGATTCACTTCCATGTCACAATACCAATATTTTTCTGTTGGAGTCAGTTCTATATTAATGCATTTTATATATACTAACCTAGACAATTTTTATTTACTACTGAATTTTCTGCCAAAGCTTCAATGTCTTGGCTTTTGTTTTTGGTTTGTTTTTTTTTTTTTTTGTAACTCTGTCTCCATGTAGAAATAAATGGAATATGGTTCTAAAAAGTGATGGTTTTGTATGGTGATAAGAAGCATTACTTGGCTTTTAAGTCCTCTGTGGTGTTTTCTTATCAAATCCCTGAGAATGTGTGCACTGTTCAGTCTCATTCATCACTCATCAGAGCCTTGCTCTGCCCAATCCAGGACAAAGAGCTCTCCATGACAGGCACAGGAGCTGTTCTAGCAGATTCCCCAAGCCATGCTGCAGAGAGATCTTTTCTTCCAAGAGCTCAGCAGAAGCACTTGGGGGCTTTGCTGATGTAAGCCTGACTTCCGCTATTTTTGGCTGATGAGTCTTTGTTAGCTTCAGTGTTTTGGCTCCTCTTGAACATAAATGTAATTCATAGAGGAAAATGTTCCCATAAGTCTTCATAAGAATCTTTTAATTCTTGGCTGTAGTCATGTCTATATTTAACCAGCAGAGAGCAAGAGGTCTTGTGTCTCCTGTCCTCCAGAGTGACTCCAGGCAGAGAAATTCGAGGTGTTTCACAGCACATGAAGGCAGCTGCTTGTGCAGGGAGTGCACAGGGCATGGAGGAACATGTGAAACCCCTTGTTTGCCAGTTGTTTATCCAAGGAATGATTTGGGGGGGTTGGGGTGTTTTTGTGTTGTTGCTTTCTCTGATGCTGCCAGATTTACTCAAAGGGACGCACAGAACCTGATTTCTTGTGCTTGGCTTTGATGAGGTCTGGATGGAAGGTCTAGACTGGAGGCAGAGGTTGGGAACCCTTTGATATCTGGTCACAGGCTCCTTATCACAGCACCAGATCTCACAAAACCTTCTTTCTGCTGTGAGAAGCTGAGCTTTTGATTTTGGACTTTGGTGACCGAAGCTGGAAAACAAGTTGTGTCAAAGACGTTGTTTGACTTCACTCTTTGCTCCAGTTTTCCCTATTCAAAGGCTCTCAGGATACCTCTGTAGCTGTTCCCTGGAGCAGGGCTGTGCTGCAGGAGCTAACCCTGGAGCTCAGAGCTGGCACAGATGGGGTACAGTGCTGTACCTGGTGCCTGGCTGTGTCCGGGGATTGCAGTGGTGGAGCAGATCTGGTGTGTGGGTTCTTGTGGGGGGTTTTGGTTCCCTTTAAACCTCAATCAGAATTTGCCAGAAACACAGAGGATAAGGTAGTTTTCCACTCTTTTGTCACCTGTCTCCTCTGTTCTAATTTTCCATTTGCTAGAAGCTGTTTAATGGGCAGGAGCCTGTTCTGTTAACAGGCAAAATTGCCCTCAATCGATCTTCTGGTGTTGAAGGGGTTGTTTGATTTTTTTAAATTTTTTTTTTATTCCTGGCACATGATGTCAGCAGATGTGAACCATATGGTGCCAAGGCTTTAGTACTGGCAGGAGAAGCTGAACAAACTACTAGAAATATTTCCAAGATGGTTGTCATCACAGCACCCAGACTTGGCCCTCCCACAAGCCCAGCCAGTGCTGCAGAGCACTCTCACCCTGCAGCAGCTGTCACTCTGTCCTTGTCAAAGGGCTTCTTTGATATACTGAAATAGAATCATCAAGTGTCTTTGCAGCACACCAGATTTCAGCCTTTAGTGGATTCGTGGAGTGGGTGTGCTGTTGTCAGCTGAGCATGGGCTGGGTTGTCTTTGAGAGTCAAACTGTACCTGCCTGGCCTGCAGCAGAAAATCTGAAATTTGGAATCGCTCTGGCAGAGATTTTTAGATCAGTACTGCTCTGTTTGGGGAAGGCTGTTCCTGGCAAACATGCAGAAATCCTAAGGATCCACTTAACCAGGCTCAGCAGAGAGCAGGGGGGACAGGAGTGTTGCCTCTGAGGCATCTGCATTGTCCTTCTCTGGAATCTCTTGCTTTTTCTTTAGTTGAAAACTGTCTAAATAGGAGAATTGCCACTGTTTCCTGCCAGACACAGGACCTTGATGATGAGCTGCTGAAGGCTGGCCCCGTCCATGTTGCTCTGCATGTGATCTGTCCTCAGGAGGCCTGCTTTGTCCTTCTCTGGAATATCTTGCTTTTTCTTTAGTTGAAAACTGTCTAAATAGGAGAATTGCCACTGTTTCCTGCCAGACACAGGACCTTGATGATGAGCTGCTGAAGGCTGGCCCCGTCCATGTTGCTCTGCATGTGATCTGTCCTCAGGAGGCATCATGATACTCGGACCTTGATGAGCTGCTGAAGGCTGGCCCAGTCCATGTTGCTCTGCATGTGTTCTGTCCTCAGGAGGCATCATGATACTCATTACAAAATGAGCCTTAGAGTAATGCAGACCTTTGTATTGCACTGTTCCAGGATTTTCTGGGATCTGGAGACCCCAAAGACACAAAGATGCTGATCAAAAAGCAAGCAGACTGGGCCAAGAACATCAATGAACCCAAGGCAGCAGTGGAGATGTATCTCTCTGCAGGAGAGCACATGAAGGCCATCGAAATCAGCGGCGACCACGGCTGGGTGGACATGTAGGTTTTGTGTCCCCTCAGGGATAACATGTGACAAAAACTTGCAGGAGTTATTATGAATTCTGCATCATTTTAAAACAAGGCAAAAGATATTTGGTATCCACCTGTGTTTGTATCAAACTGAGTATTTGAAGTACATCTACAATTAAAAACATTTTTAAAGTTGCACATGGTTTATGGTAGAGCCATAAACCTGCTAAAAACAGGTGAAGAGTATGCACAGGCTCATCTGCAGTGTGAGACTGTCTGAAATCCACAGGCCTCAAGCTTGAGAGTGATCATCACCTGATAGCCCAGTGCTGCTGTTTTCAGCTGGTCTGGATTATCATCTAGGGATAGAGAAGTCACCTGGAGCACAGAGTCCTTAGAAATTCTGGGGCTGTTCCTGTCTCTGGTCATTTCTTCTCGATTTGCAGTAGGTGACACTTTTGGGTCATTTGCTGTAAGACTTTGGCCAGGTCCCTCAGCCCCTCCTTGCCTCTGTTTTGCTGTGTGGCACAGGGAGGGGTGTTTATTCAGGAGTCTCTTGCTCAGGTCAGGGTTGGGGAAGTGTGTCCCATGTTACTCATGCAGCATGTGCTCCCTCCTTCCCCCTCACCCAGATGTGAGTAGGGAGTGAAGGGAGAGGTTTGGGTTTGAAAAGGGATTTGGATCTGTTTGAACAGTGCTGTATGGCACTACCATTGTGATGTTAATGAAATGTTTGCCGGTTCAAGTCGTGACAGTAGCTGAAATCACAGCTCCAGGGCAGGGTCTGAAACATCTGCCTTGCTTTTGCTGGGTGTAGGTTGATCGAAATCGCTCGAAAACTGGACAAAGCAGAGCGGGAGCCTTTGGCCAAGTGTGCCTTCTATTTTAAGCAGCTGCATAACCCTGGCTACGCCGCAGAAACCTACATGAAGATTGGTGACCTGAAAGCATTGGTCCAGCTCCACGTGGAGACTCAGCGCTGGGAAGAAGTAAGTGTGCCCTTGATTTCTGTGTGAAAAACATCTACTTTTCACTGTCTCTGGTTGCAGCAAAAAGGGAGACCAATGTCTGGAGGGAGGGAGGGACTGAGGCTTCTGCAGGAGGATTCAGAGCACCTCATTTCCTTGTGTGTGCCAGGGTGTGTTTGGTGGTGATGTGGTTTTCTGAAAGTGAATCTAAACTGCATTTATGGTGTTCCTTCAATTTCTTTAGAAGATGTATTCAGTAAGAATAAGAATCTTTCTTGTCTCTTGCTGTGAAGTGTAGTAAATTTCCCAGATAATCACTGCCAAGTCTCCCCGTTTCAATAGCCAGTCTGTTCTTATGCTTAGCTCCTTTTCTTTTGTTGTTGATTGCTTTTTACTTTAAAACACATTAGTTTCATCCTGAAGAAAATATGGATTACACTCTCTATTCTGTGTATGCATTTTTATTGGGAATTTGCTTAGAGCTGAAGGATTGATCCCATGGAATATTCTAAACCCTTTAACTGTTCAAACCATGCAATATTCTGAGAATGAATTTTTTATTTTCCTCAGGCATTTGCTCTGAGTGAAAAGCATCCTGAATTCAAAGATGATGTGTATGTCCCTTATGCTCAGTGGCTGGCAGAGAATGATCGATTTGAAGAAGCCCAGAAAGGTAAGAATGTCACTGGCAGATCAGTGCTCACTCCACATTTGCTCCATGCTGCTCCCGTGCACCATGTCCATGCCCTGGAGAGATTCTTTTCTGTGGGATTCAAACCAAATATAATCTGTGTTTTCATCCTGGTCTTAAAGTAATGGGAAGTATCGTTATCTGTCAAAAAATGATGGAACCTAAATACAGGTCCAGATTTTGTCTGATTGTCTCTCTATTGGCACATAGCAACAGTGTTTGGCATATAATCTGAACTGTCTTAATAATATTTTCATCCCACTGGAATTCAAAATATGGAGCCAGCTCATAAACCTGAGTGGAAAACATAACTTTTCCTTGTATTTAGGTAACATCAGATTTAGGCAGGTAAAATTTTCCTGTTTCTTTAAGATTTTGATGTGTTTCGTTAGGCTTCTAAAACTACCTTTAAACAGAACTGTCAACTTTCCATCCTGTGAACAGGCTTCAAAATCCAATGCATAAGCTATGCACCTGCCACTTCCAGCTGGGATCCAAGTGTGAAACTGCACTTGCTTTTGAGGGACCAGGGAGTGAACACACCAGGATCTGTCTCCACACAAACCTTTGAGCACCTTGGAGGGTTTCTGAGCACTTTGAGGTTGAGGGCAGTGTGGTAGTTCGTGGCCAGGACTCTGGGAATGCAGGTTATCATCCCAGTTTGCTCCACAGAGCTCTGTGCTGCCTTGGCTCAGTAGGTGCCCAGGACGGTGAGCTGGAGCTCCTTGTGTGGCTGTGTGAGCTCTGGTTTGAGCTGAGCCAGGTGCAGTCAGGAGGCAGTTGTGGGAGTGAGGTTTTGGGGGAGCTTGGTGTCCCTCCCATTCCTATTTCCCTATATGACAACTGTGTTTGCCAAGTGAGGACTCAGGGTGTTGCTTTGTGTTGGCTTCTGAGCATCAGAGAAGGAGATGTTGCTAATAAATGCCAGCAGGATATAGTCTGTGCTGTATTCTTTCAAAGTATTCAGCTTTACACACCAGAGCACTGACTTCAAACATGAATCCGTTGTAGTTTTGAGTGAAGTTGTGATTTGCAGTGTCTGGAGATTGCTGTTGTTTTCACAGAGATCTAATCATTTTCCCTCTCTTCTATTTAAAAAAACCAAACACATCAACCAGCATTGTACACAACCCACGAGCTCAAGAGCTGCTGAGACAGTGCAAAAGCCACAACACATCTACAGATGCTTCTCATGTTCCATTAGCATCGCTGCTTTCAAGGGGGGAAAACACCAGTGTATAATCCCTTTTATGCTGCCCTGGATGGGCTATTTGATACGGGCTGAAGAGGCTGCTCTTGATTCAAAGCCATTAACGCGGGTTAATTGCTGTAATCACCCTGCCCTGTGTGTGGTGCCTCTGCAGCGTTCCACAAGGCTGGCAGGCAGGGAGAGGCCGTGCGGGTGCTGGAGCAGCTCACACACAACGCCGTGGTGGAGAGTCGCTTCAACGACGCAGCCTACTACTACTGGATGCTTTCCATGCAGTGCCTAGACATAGCCCAAGGTGAGTCCCTCCGAGGAATTTTGTGTTTGTCCCCTCCTCCTGCACAAACTGTGATGGCAGTGCTGCAGCTGTTCACTGCTGGGTGGCTTGGGTCGCTTGTTTTAGTGCTGTGCTATTTTTGTAGTCCCCTAGTTTTCCCATGTGCTTATTTAAAAACAAACAAGCAAAGCAGCAGCAGCAGGCTAAGGCTCCTTCTGAAATCTGGCTGGGATCAACATCATGCCTCCAGGGGTATCCTCCTGCACCTTCCCACCACACACTGCTGGGAGGTGACTGGAGGGTTAACGTGCTAGTAAATAAAGGATGATAAGATACCTCTAGTGTTCCAGCATGGGTTGGGGAGGTGCTTTACAAATTGCTTCTGCCAACAGGTAAAACTGATGATTTGTTAGCTGTCATCTTGTCTCCCACATGGATTTCACCGGGAGAGAGGTGGAGCCAGCAGTGAATAGGTGTAATTTAGTGATGAGGACCACAGAGAGCTGGGAATGCTGCTGTTTGCCTGGTGCTCTAAGCACCTTTGTTTTCAGTTCAGCTATCTGTCACCCCTCAGGTGTTGGTTTCCCAAACGGCTTAGTAGTGTATTTGGTATTTGTGAAACAAATCTTTAAATCTCATTTTGTCTGTGCACTCTGGAGTTCTGGATGAGGTTCCCAGGGTGCACACCTGGTACTTTCTACCTGTAGCCCAGCTCTAGCCTCTGGCTGTGTCAAACCATTGCCTCAACTGCTTGTGTGTTTTGCTGTGCTTGTTTTAGAGCAGAGGTTTGCTCGGGAAAGGAGCAGCTCTATACCATGTGTGGTTTGGATGGGTAGATGGGGCACACTTGTCCTGGTCCATGCCTCTTCTGGAAGTGCTGGTGCTAACATCACAGCAGGCTGTTTTCTCCCAGTGGAGCCTCCTAGACTCCTCTGGGAGACTGACACCAGTGCCTTTGCCTCCGACAGAGAACGAACAACAGACAACTGAAATGCTGCAGAAATTTCATCACTTCCAGCGTTTGGCAGAGGTTTACCACGTCTATCACTCCATTCAAAGATACACAGTAAGATACTCACTTCAGAATTGTGTATTTATGCTTCCTGAGCTTTTTTTTTTCCTTAGGGAGTCCAGAAATAACTAGGAATACTTAATGACTTTTCAGGCAATTAAATATGGAGTGTAGATCAGTGATACTGTATGCAACTTTATTTATTTATTTAACTGTATTTTACATTTTACAGCCTTCAGCTGCACTGTGCAAGTGTAGCCTCAGCCCGACAGCTGCAGTGCAGTTGGAGCAGGGCTGTGCCTGTCTCCATCAGCTGACACTGCCCATGGATATCCTCCAGCCCTTTTTGCATCGTTTGGTCCCACAGTGACTGCACAGGGTCAGCTTTTCCTTTGGTCATGGGAAAATAGGGTTGGAGAGAAGAAGGCACTCCAGCCTAGGGATTCCCACAGGGTGGTACACAGTCATGAGTGAGGAGCTCCTGCTAATTCCAGCAATTAGAGCCTTGATGCTATCACTGCTGGTGAAAATACCTGTTGTAAAACATTTGCTCTGTGCCCTTGCCAAAAAGAAGGCTCTGTGCTGTGGAGGTCTTTGCTGTCAGACTGTTTCAGACCTCACAGTGCTGGAGATTCTGCTGTGGCTGCCCAGCCTGTCCTCCCTCATTTTCAGATAACCTGTTAAAGGTGCTGGTTTAGCTACACAGATCTCTCTCTCTCTCTCTCTCTCTCTCTCTTCAGCAAGTAGCAGGCATGAGCTTTGGTGATAAAGACATGCAAAATCCACTTGCTATACTGTGTCAACACCTCTTTTTGCAACTGCGTGAAAGAAACACAGTAGTGGAGCTGCCTCATGCTCTGATGCTTAGTGATGTGAGTTTTCCAGCTTAGATATACGTCTGTTTTTTTCATACTGCAGGAGGAGCCTTTCAGCTTCCCCATGCCTGACATCCTCTTCAATAGTTCCAGGTTTCTGCTTCACAGCTTAACAAAGGAGACTCCTTTGGGGATCTCCAAAGTGTATCCTTCCAACACAGTACAAAATCTGAAGTTGTGGTGTGAGATGAATGAAGGGAATAGCTGTTGTTGGTCCAAGGCAGGGATCTGGAGAGCATCCTCAGCTTCAGCTGTTGGTTATCATTAATGGGAACTGACTTTTATCCCTAAGGAACCAGAAGGTTAGTGGATGCCACTGGGAGGCCTGATCATGGTTTCACTTCATTTCTGGCTTTGGATGGGATGTTAGCTTTCCTTTTGACAACTTCCTCACTTACACATGTATAATATTTCATAAATTCTTTGATCACAGGCCTTGTGGTCAGTTACAGTTTCACAGTGGTGAAAGGGAAGGACAAGCCTTGGTCTCTGACACAGAGCACACACTTTATTTCCGACCACCTCAGGTGTGTTTGCTCAGTGTCAGTGGGTTACTGGTGCTGTAAAAGGTTTTTTGGGGTGTTTATGTACCCCAGAATTGCTGTAATGTTGTAAATGGAGTCAGACTATTTACCCACAGCAACGTTTATGTCGGGTCAATTCCTTACCTTGCTAATCATCCTCAAACATTTTGATACACTTTTCAGATGTGTTTGTAAATAGATTTCTCTGTTTGAAGTCCTGGTGTGGGATATGCTTGACTGCACAACTTCTCTGATGAGGCAGAGCATTGCCTTTTCCCCTGGATGCTGTGTGTCCTTTTGCTCCTTAATGAAGTTGCAGCAACACCCTGTTTGCCCTGGCGAAGCAGAGCAGAGCTCTCGGTGCGTACAAACTGGCTCGTCATGCCTATGACAAGCTGCAGGGCCTGCAGATCCCAGCCAGGTTCCAGAAATCCGTGGAGCTGGGCAGCCTGACAATTCGATCCAAGCCATTCCATGACAGTGAAGTAAGTTGTAATGTGTTTCATGTGAATCATTAGTACGTGGCCCAGTGCAGGAGCCCGAGCTGCTGTGTGCACAGAAAGTCTGTGCTGTGTTATGCATGGCCCTGTGATATAATTGTACTTCTGCTGGAAACACAGTCCTTTATTGTTATTCTTCGGGTCAGACTTCCTTCTGCTCCCAGAGCAAATTAAAATCAGCCCTCTTTGTGGGCTGCTTCCATCCTCCCTCTCCTCTCTTGCAGCCACCTTCTCTCTGCCTATTAATTCTTTCAAGCCCTTTTCTCCCCGATCCACACACTATTACTCCACAGTCTTTGTCTCTCTCTCCAGCTGGAGGTCACTTTCATTTGTCCCACTCCTAACACCCCTTCCCTCCTCCCCCCATCCCTTCAATAACCTTCCTTCCTTAAGTCTTATTTTAAGACCTTTTCTTCTTTAACTGAAGTCTGGCTTTCTGCAGAGCTCTGGAAAGCCTTGTCTCAGAGAGTACTCACTAAAAATAAATTGCATTGTGCCAGTGAACATGCACCTGGCCCCCTGAAATGAGAGAAACACACTCTTAAGAACTGCCTAAAATAACTGTGCTCTTGAAGAGAGATGAATTAATTGGAGAACCTAAATTTCACCAAATCTTAGAGCAAACTTTGTAACCTTCTCTTCTGCTTCTTTTGTCACTGTGTATTTGATGCAGAATTCTGTTCCTGCGAAGGCAAGGTGAAAATCTAATTATTAGAATGGTGAAGACAGCTATTTTTAACGTGAAAACTTGCAGGTTTATTAAAGAGGGGAAGCATTTTCAGATGCTGCAGGATCCGATTTCACAGTGTCTCTGCAGACGGCGCTGGTGTCGTATCGGTGGCGTCGGCTGAGGGAACCTGTGTGGGAATCACAAAAAGCTGAGGATGTGCTGGTCTGTTTGCCATTCCTGTGTCTTTGCAGGAGCTCGTGCCCCTGTGTTACAGGTGCTCCACCCACAACCCTCTGCTGAATAACCTGGGGAACGTCTGCATTAACTGCAGACAGCCCTTCGTCTTCTCGGCCTCCTCCTACGGTGCGTGGGACATCCCTTGTGCTCCTGCTTTGCAAGTAGATAAATGTTAGCAGAGTAGGTTAGTGCTCCGTTGGTTCTCTCTGCAATGTTGTTTGGCCAACCAACCTTCCCTTTGCTGTTGTTAAATGTGACTGAGTGGCTGCCTCTTGTCCTTGGGGATTGTTGGATCTCAGTGCAGCACAGCAGCAGCCACACAGGAGACCCTGAACATGGACACAATCCTTGCAGGAGTTCAGGGGGGTTGGTTTGCTGTAGTTTTGTTTCATTTAATTTGTTTCATAAGAGCATGTGGGCAGGACAGCACTGTCAGAGAGGCCAGGGCTGTTTGCCATGAGGGGCAGTGAGCAGTTCCTAGGTTCCTCAGGTCAAACACTTCTGCCTTTCCCTCCCCTCAGACGTGCTGCACCTGGTGGAGTTCCACTTGGAAGATGGCATCACGGATGAAGAAGCTGTAGCTCTCATTGATCTCGAGGCTCCAAGAGTGAATAAAAGAGAGACGAAATGGCAGGAGATGAAGAGTGACCGTATCCTTTTGATTGGAATTGCTTTCCAGTCCCTTTCTTAGGGGAATATGAAGCAACTTTGAATTTATTTTTTCCCTTTAGGTTTAAACCTTTTTGTTGTCGTATGACTGATGTGAGTACAGTTGTATCATGTTTCCTTGTCACGTTAGTGTAACAACCAAAGTATGGTTTAACTAAACCTGATGTTGTCATGAAGCTTTTCCATCAGGACAGATGGTTTCTAGTCATGGGAAATGTTTCTCTGTACTAGTGGATGTTTTGCTTTACCTGCCCTGTTTGAACTGCTGTCTGTGCAGGGCAGGGGAGCCTGGAGTGTGCTGCTTCCAGTAACAGTTTGCTGTGGGGGCTGCCTGCTCTCAGCCCAGGGAAGCAGTGTAGATGTTCTCCACCATGCCTGCTGGGATCTGCTTTGGTATGCTTTGGCATCCAGAGCTCCTGGTTGCTGTGGGGGCCATAGAATATGAGGTGCAAAGTAATACTCAGGAAGACACAGACTCCGACTAAAACTGCCCAAAAATGTCCTTTCAAATGTCCTTTCCTACCTGGAGGGAAGGGAGAGCTGATGTCTGCCAGGCTGTGATCAGGCTCACTGCTCTGCAGCTGCTGCAGTGATAGATTTTTCCAGTCACTGGGAGTCCCAGCAAGTCCTTCCTGGTGCTTTCTGTGATGACCTGGGCACTGTCACAGTTTGGGATACTCTGGAGCAGTGAGGGTATGGTGCTGCTGGGCTGCTTCCATACTGATTCTGGGAGTGCTGGCTGTGGTGAGCACAGTTTTACAGGAATTCTTGTCCTTCCTTAAGAGATGCATCCAGACAGCCAGAGTCTGAGGCTGGATGACAGTGCAGCTGTTGTTAAGGATGCTGATCCCTTTACAACCAAACTGAGCTTTGAGGTAAGAGCCTTACCTGTGCCTTCCAAGTCATTTCATTCTTGCTACCAACAGAAATGAAGAGAAAATTGCCCTTTACAATCCACACTGCTCTTCTGGTGTGCGGGTGGTACCCAGACAAGAGAGCTGCAGAGCAGGGGACTGGGAGAGGGATGGCACTTGGGAGAGAAAGGAATTTACCACTTAACTCCTCTCTTAAACAAACAAACAAAAACCCTCGGAAAAACAAACAAACAAACCAACAAAACCCACACAAAAAAAACACCCACCCAAACAAACACAAACCCATAAAACAACAAAGAGTGAATGTTCCTGGAATGTGGTTTCCTCACCACACACTGGTACAGTGGAGCTGTCCCCGGGTGCAGGCAGCACACCTGTAGAGCAGGACTAGCTGTGAGGGTTACGTGGAGACTGCAGGCATGGCTGTTTCTGACAGGGAGCTGTTAAAAGCATGATGGAAGCTCCCTGGAACCAGACGTGTCTGAGTGCTGCTGTCGCGGAGGGTGTGGGTAGAGTTGACAGGGAGTCTGGTGGGACAGGGTTTGGGCCAGTTGAGCTGCTTGTGCTGAATTTTACCGTGCTGCTGGCACGATGCCCTCGGAGGGGCTGCAGCTGTGGCTGAGTGTGTCCTCCTGCAGCAGGGGGGCTCGGAGTTCGTGCCGGTGGTGGTGAGCCGCGCCGCGCTGCAGGCCATGAGCCGCAGGGACGTGCTGATCAAGCGGTGGCCGAAGCCTCTGCGCTGGCAGTACTACCGCTCCATGCTGCCCGACGTGCCCATCACCATGTGTCCCTCCTGCTTCCAGGTACTGTGTGTGTGCAGAGCCCTGAGAAAAGCCAATGGCTGAGACAGAGCTGGTCACTGAAACCTCGTGCTCTAAAGTGCAAGAGGTAGAGACAGAGCGGTGAAATCCCAGCGCTGAGCTCTGTGGTGCATGGAGAACAGCTGCCTTCAGAGGCTCAGCGGCAGCAGAATTTGAGAAGTTGCCCTGACAGTAAGTCAGAGCCTCTCGAGCAAACCTTGGCTGACCAGCAGATGCTGATTTGTATTCACTTCCTTTTGCTCTGTCTCTGACTCGCTGCCTGGTCTATCAAGGAAGATCAGTCAGTGACTAAGTTACCTTGTGGTTCAGTGCTGCTCCTGCCATGCTCAGGAATGTTTTTTTAAATGCTGGAATCCACTCGTGTTTGCTGACGCAGAAACTGACTAATTTGCTGTCCTTCTGCAAATGTGGCTAATGGGTTTGTGCCTCTCCAGCAGCACTGGCAGAGTCTGTGCAGTGCTCACTGTGAAGTGCCCCAGGCCACTGAAGCCAAGAGCTCCAGTTCTCTCTGATGGAAGCTCCAGAATGTCTGTGCTGTAGAGCAGCCGTTGAGCTCGGTTGGTGTTTTCTTTGAGCAGGGCACAGGCTAACTTGTCCCTAAATCTGTTCCTAATTAACAGATGTTTCACACAGAAGACTATGAGCTCCTCATACTGCAGCATAATTGCTGTCCCTTCTGTCGGCGGAGAATAGATGAGTCAAACCAATGAAGAAAAACAATCTTACCTCAACAACAGACTCCTCTGTTGGTTTGGCAAAGCACCTCTTAGATCCACAGAACTTTCCTAGCAACTTTGTTACATCCTCTTGTTCCATTTTGTACATGAGTGGAACTGAGCTGAAGAGATGTAACTATTTTTTAAAATCCAAAATGACAGTGAATGTTCTCTGCATTTCCCAGACAAGCAGTGAAGTGCCACAGAATTTTACAGGGATGTTTCTTGGGTCAAGTTCAGCCTTTAAGTAATTGTTTTTACTCCAGATTGTGTAGGACTTGATCTGCTCCTTACTATGTACCTGTTCTCGACAGATCTTCAAATAAATGAGACTATTTTTCACTACTCCTTGTCTCAGAATTTGCTGTAATGCTGCTGCTTCTGCTCCAGCCCCTTGTGGAGGCATTGGACACGGGGGTCAGTCCCAGGCAGCACGTGAGCCCCCACACTGGCTCTCCCCACAGGCCTGGGCAGAAACCAGGAGAGCAAAATCCAAGAAGCTTCTGGGTTGAGTTGAAGACCATTTACTAGCTGGAGCAGAACTCTGTGCAAGCAAAGCAAAGCAATGAGGAATTTATTCCCTGCTTCCTGGAGAGCAGGGCTCAGCCTGAGTAACTCACTGGGGAGGACAAACACAACATCCTCTGAGCTTTTATTTTGGAGCATGACATCATCTGGAGTGGGACACCCCTGTGGCCAACTGTCCCAGCCCTGTCCTCTTGCTGAGGGGCACAGAGCAGGGAAAAAAGGAAACCCCAGTGCTGTGCAGGCACTGCTCAGCCACAGCTCTGGCACCAGTGTGTTCCCAGGGCTGGTTTAGACCAAAGCACAGGGAAGTGAGGGAAGTGAACTCCGTGCCAGCGACACCAACGCTCCCCTGAGCAGGTGAATCTCCCAAGGATGGTCACAGAGGGATGGAGGGGGAAGGTTCACAAGGGTTACTGGCTGAGCTGGAGCTGGGAAGTGATGGGTTTGATGTTTAACCCGGTATAAACTGCCTGTGTTGCTGGTAGAGAGACTCCCAGGGGAGCAGCACTCTGCACGTGGCACGGGATGTCACTGTCTGCTCGAGTTCCTCTGGACAGGGAGACCCTGCGCTCCGCGTTTCCGAGTCCCCTGCTGGTTCCTGACCAAGTTTGCTTGATGTACCACTTTCAAAACATTCTGTTCTAATTACAGCCCGTCTGCTTTCTGACTCAGCTGTCACTGTTTGCAGGGAAGACTCTGCTATTGACGTGCATAAACAATGCTGTTTGAGATGGGAGCCAAGGTGGGATTCAGCTCCTTCTTCCGGAGCTGAGCTGGCTCTGCAGAGCCAGGGGGAGGGAGAAGTTACAAAAACAAAGAGAAAGGGTTTGCTGTGACACAGAGACCACATGGATCGAGGAAGAACTAATATGAAACAACTCTGGGAAGAGAGTCTAGCTTTGGAAAGTCAGTTGGGTGTTTCTGAGCAGAAACACTCAGCAGGTCTCAGCTATGGGAATGTGCTCCAAGCCAGGCTGCCCCATGCCATGGAGTTGGCTTCATGCTAAGGAGTCCCTGGAGCTACACGAGGTTGGAAGCTGCTGTGAGCAGTTTGCCCTGTTCCTCTGCCTCCTTGCTGCCTGTCCTGTGCTGCGTCCAGCGGTGACGCACACCGGCCCTGAGCTCCACACAGCAACTGCTGCCTCAGCAGTGGCTTATTGCATCAGCTTAAGGTGTATTGGGAAGTAAACCCTTAATCCTGGTGTGCCCAGGTACAAGTGTGAACAGCTGCATTTGCAGTTAGAGTGGCCTGGCTCTGGCCTCGGTGACAAGTGTGAGAAGTTAATGGAGAGTGGCTTAGGGTGAGCAGAGTGTGTGTGAGGACATGGTGTTTCCATGTTAAGGTGAAGGAAGACCTTTGGAACTGTCCAGAGACTGCAGCCTGCCTTGGGCTACTGCCAGCCCTGTCAGCTCCTTCCCACCTTCCCCACTGAGAGGGAAGGTTCTCGAGCTTGGTCTCTGCTTTAAGGAGAGTAAAGTGCTTTGTGCTTTTTTCTTTCCAACTTTTTGCACATGCTAAACTAACACACACGGAACATTGGTGAAAACTAGTCCATGACTGGAGGAAGTTTATTATGGCCAAGAGGACACAAAGCTTCTGCCCACCTCACACCCATGAGCTCCAGCAGCTCTGGCACATCCTTCCTGGATGAGACCTCACATTCACCCGCCCCTGGCTGTGAGCAATGCTCAGCTCAGCCCCCAGCTGCAGCCAAAACAGCAAGGGGAGGTGGGTGCTCAGCTCCCTTCCAGCCTCCATCACCTACCAAGGGACAGAGCAAACAGTCCTTGCCAAGCCTCAGTAGGGGAACCAGCTGGTACCTGCCTGCCAGCTGGAATGTTAGTGACTGCTCGTGAGAAAGGTGGTAAACAGTGGGTGGGAAAAAGGAGAAGGGATGGAGAAAACAGCTTTGGAGCCCAAAAGCATTGGCTTCAGCTCTGAATCTCCCATCAGTGCCTTGGTCCAGCAGCCTTCTCAGCACCAGAGCACAATGGTTCCAGTCCAGAACAGACAGACTAGGTTATTTATGAGGTGTTAGAGTGAAGTTGGCATAACCCAAGTCACATACAGAGCCAGGCACAGAGGGCCAGGCACCACACCTGCCCAGCCCAGCCACCACCTGCAGCCCCCAAAGCCAGAGTCCTGGGGTTTGAACAGCACACATCCCTCCTGCAAGTGGGGGGTGGAGGGGAGAAGCAAGCTGTGTGAGTGAGGCTGCTGGTTTGAGCCCCCCAAATGAAATTTTGGTGCAGAGCTACCTCTATGTGTGACCATGAGTTGTGGTCTCTAGCACTGGCAGCACAGGCCAGAAACAGGTGTCACCTTAGCACCTCCTCAGGAAAGCCAATTACCCCATGATGATGATGATCCATAATTCTCTAAACCCTAATCACGCTGACACCAGTGCCCAGAGCTTACCCTGGGGGCACTTTATAAGGTGCCCTGCAGAGGGGGGCACAGCCACTTCTCCTCAGGGTGACAGTGAGGGCTGAGAGGAGCACCACTTCAGAGGTGATCCCCCGTGCACAAAGGACCCCTTGGGTAAGAGTGAAAGACACCTCAGGAACTGCAGCCATGAATGGGACAGAAGGCCAAGACTTCTACGTGCCCATGTCCAACAAGACCGGGGTGGTGCGGAGCCCCTTCGAGTACCCCCAGTACTACCCGGCTCAGCCCTGGAAGTTCTCAGCACTGGCTGGCCACATGTTC
>NW_008653320.1:32742-35406 GCF_000695815.1 Acanthisitta chloris
ACACAAGCAGCTCCGGACAACTCTAAACTACATCCTGCTGACCCTGGCGGTCGCCAACCTCTTCATGGTCTGTGGAGGCTTCACCACCACCATGTACACCTCGATGAATGGGTACTTTGTCTTTGGAGTAACAGGCTGCTACCTCGAAGGCTTCTTTGCCACACTGGGCGGTAAGTTTTCCTGTCCACCAGGAATTGCCCTGGATTTTAGGAGTGGGAGAGAAGACACACAGATAATCTTGGAAAAATATGGTACCTGGAAGGTCCTTGGTCTGCCACTGATGTGGGCCAAGGCCATTGCTGTGTTTCCAGGTGGGAGGTGACAAAAGTGACAAGTGGCACATTTTTATTAACCTGCCTTTGAAAGCCACTTGCTCAGAATCCTGAGAACCACAATGCAGCAAGGAAAAGCAGCCAGGAGCAGATTTTGCACTTACTGGATTTGCACATCTCCTTGGCTCACTTTCTGACTCCAGAGATGACAATTTTGTTCCTCCCACTTTGCAGGGCTGAATCTGACGTTGGCTCTGGTGTGGTGCACAGCAGCATGGGTGAGCAAAGCTGGCTCTCCCCATGCCAGCCAGGCTTGCACCCAAACAGATGTTAAACAAAAATCATGTGTCTAAAAGTGCCCTCCCCACTTGGCTCAGCCTTCAGCCTCAGCTGCTGTTCTACTGGTTTGGTCCTTGTGGCACCAGTTTCCCGGGAAGCTCTGGGTAGTGAGGGGAAATCCTGGGATGACAGGCACTTGATGCATCTCAGAGTGTGACCACAGGCTGCAGGACTGCCTGGGATGAGTGGTGGGATCCAACCATGGATCTCAAAACACAGCAGCAAAGTGGTTCCTGTGGGTCAGCAGTACAGTAGGAGGGTTCTCCTCACGCTGTCCTGCCACATCTGCACTTGACCTTTGTTCGTTTCTCTTTCTGAGCTCTTGGTGGAGATTTACCTGCTTCCAGGGGTTGTCCTCAGGAGCATCAGTCCGAGGAGGCCTCATGCTGCCATCAAGGCATTTTACTCTTCCTGCAGCTCAAGCCCTTGCATTCCTCTCCCTCCCTCTCCCTGGTGCAGGTGAAATTGCTCTGTGGTCTCTGGTGGTCCTGGCTATCGAAAGATACGTAGTGATCTGCAAGCCCATGAGCAACTTCCGCTTCGGGGAGAACCACGCGTTCCTGGGCGTTGCCTTCACCTGGATCATGGCCCTGGCGTGTGCGGCTCCGCCGCTCTTCGGCTGGTCCAGGTAGGGAGGGAGCTGGGCCTGCTGCTGGGCCCTGGCTCCTCGGTGTCTCCTCTGCTGGGCACTCACCGTGCTCACCCTACAGGTACATCCCCGAGGGCATGCAGTGCTCGTGTGGGATCGACTACTACACTCTGAAGCCAGAGATTAACAACGAATCTTTCGTCATCTACATGTTCGTTGTTCATTTCATGACTCCTCTGACGATCGTGTTCTTCTGCTATGGGAACCTGGTTTGCACTGTCAAGGAGGTGAGTACCTGCCAGTGGTGGTGGGTCAGGGCCACCCCCAGGGATGGGACAGGGCCCAGGCTCCAAACTGGTGGCAGGGAGGGCCCTCCAGGGGCCAGGTTGGCCCTCCAAAGTGGGAAATAGCAAACTCCAGATGTGCAGCTCAAGTGCCATGAGCCCTGACCCTGCATCCCTGTGGGTGCTGCTCTCCCCTGCTCCATCACATCTCCTTCCCTTCTGCCCACAGGCTGCTGCCCAGCAGCAGGAGTCTGCCACCACCCAGAAGGCAGAGAAAGAAGTGACCCGCATGGTCATCATCATGGTCATCGCCTTCCTGATCTGCTGGGTCCCCTACGCCAGTGTCGCGTTCTACATCTTCACCAACCAGGGGTCAGACTTCGGGCCCATCTTCATGACCATCCCAGCCTTCTTCGCCAAGAGCTCTGCCATCTACAACCCTGTGATCTACATCGTAATGAACAAACAGGTAGCTGCAGGGTGCTGCACAGCTCCTTCCTTGTGCTCCACTTCTGACAGCTGGCAGAGAGCTGTGGCCTCTCCAGGTGCCAGGGTGGGGGAGTTGTTTCCAGGTGATCTCGTCCTGCACATGGGAGGGTGACTGTGCAGCTCATCCTTGGTGGGTCGATGGAGGAGCTGGCGCTGCAGCAGGCAGGGCTGGCAGCAGGAGGGGTGGGCAGCAGGGCAGGAGACTTCATCAGCTTGGTGCCTCCTGCCCTGCAATGCTCTGCTGGGCTTGGAGCAGCCCTGCAGCTGGAGCTGCCTGCTGTCCACCTGCCTTACCTTGGCTTTCCCTGTCTCCCAGTTCCGTAACTGCATGATCACAACCCTCTGCTGCGGCAAGAACCCCCTGGGCGATGAGGACACGTCTGCTGGAAAGACAGAGACCACCACCGTCTCCACCAGCCAGGTCTCTCCTGCATAGGCCCCACCAGTCCCTGGGGTGTGTGTCACTGCCCTGGGAGCACAACTTGAGCCCCACCACTGCCACCACCTGCCCCACTTCACCACGGCCAAGGTCCTGTGGAGTGGGCTCCTCTCTCCTGGCACTAGGAACCCTGGGAATGAGGCTGAAAATACATACACATTTTGTAATTAAAATGCAAAGGCTTAGCTCCTCTGGTGTGAATCTGTGAGTTTCTGTCAACTTGCTGAGATCTCGTGCCCCTGCTCTGAGTGC
>NW_008653320.1:35469-36409 GCF_000695815.1 Acanthisitta chloris
CTCGCCCCACCTTGACACCCTGACCAGGGCACAGACACCCCGACCAGGGCATGTCCTGTCTCTGTGTCTGCCAGGGCCAGAGCTGGGGCTACCTCCCAGCTCTGTCACCAGAGATGGATCCCACCCAGTGCCACGCAGCCGCTCGGCCCTGCGGTGGTCCAGCTGCCTGCAGAGGTTGGGCTGCTGCAAGTTGCCGCAGCCCTGTCAGGTGTTCCCAGCTCCAGCCCTGCCCCAGCTCCAGCCTGTCAGAAGCCAGAGGAGGCACCGTGCCCACACCATGAGGACAGCACAGGCTGCCTGATCTCGTGGGTACTCGGCTGTGAATCCTGCCTGGCAAGCAGGGAGCACGGAGTGCCCTGTCGGCACGGCAGAGCCGTGAGCGGCCGTGGCGCTCGGGGAGAGCTCAGATCTCACTGCTGCAGCACCCCCAGCCATGTCCCCCAGCACCCCTGGGGGTCCCTCTCCTTTTGGCATCCTTGGACCCTCAGGACTGAGCCCTGCACAAGCTGTCCTACACCCTTCAGTTCAGCTGGAGCCACTTGTGCCTCAGCCCAGCAGGTGCATTTGGGCAGCTCTGGTGCTGCTGAGGCTCCCTGAGTGCATGGCCGTGTTCCCCATGGGTGTGTGGCTGAACAATCCCAATTGGTGTGTGGTTGATCAATCCCAACGGGTGTGTGGTTGAACAATCCCAATGGGTGTGTGTCTGACCAATCCCAATGGGTGTGTGGTTGATCCATCCCAACGGGTGTGTGGTTGAACAATCCCAACGGGTGTGTGTCTGAACAATCCCAACGGGTGTGTGGTTGAGCAATCCCAAGGGGTGTGTGTCTGAACAATCCCAACGGGTGTGTGTCTGAACAATCCCAATGCGTGTGTGGTTGAGCAATCCCAACAGGTGTGTGTCTGAACAATCCCAACGGGTGTGTGGCTGCAATCCCAA
>NW_008653320.1:36639-37574 GCF_000695815.1 Acanthisitta chloris
ACCCCGGCGTGTGTGGTTCTGCAATCCCAATGGGTGTGTGGCTGAGCTCTCACTGGGTGCATGGCTGAGCAATCCCAATGGGTGTGTGGTTGAACAATCCCAACGGGTGTGTGGTAGAGCAATCCCAACTGGTGTGTGGCTGAGCAATCCCAATGGGTGTGTGGTTGAGCTCTCACTGGGTACATGGCTGAGCAATTCCGATGGGTGTGTAGTTGAGCAATCCCGACGGGTGTGTGGCTGCAATCCCAATGGGTGTGTGGCTGAGCTCTCACTGGGTGCATGGCTGAGCAATCCTGATGGGTGTGTGGTTGAGCAATCCCGACGGGTGTGTGGCTGCAATCCCAATGGGTGTGTGGCTGAGCTCTCACTGGGTGCATGGCTGAGCAATCCTGATGGGTGTGTGGTTGAGCAATCCCAACGGGTGTGTGGTTGAGCAATGCTGATGGGTGCATGGTTGAGCAATCCCGATGGGTGTGCGCTGATCTCCGTGGCCGTGCTCCCGCCGCGCCGCAGCAGGCAGGACCCGGCAGCATATGGCTCAGCGGTGCCGACATATGTTCGAGGCATTGCAAGATGGCACATTGCAATTGTAGCGGCGTTCTTCATTTTTATTTTTAGCTCACTTATACAAATAAGATGTTTTTCTCGCTGTTCAGTGTTATCAACATTTGCAACTATTTTTGTACGTTATTATCCTCTCTGATTTCTAATCCTATGCAGCTTTGCAAGGACTAATAGGGAACACATAGAGCCCGTGCAAGTTAAACCCTTAATAAAGAGCAATTTGCAAGTACAATTCTCTCATTATTTTTTTTATCGATACTTCTGCATATTCAGTGAAATCTAAAGATTAGAGTTTTATGAATAATTCAGTGTTGAGGCTGATGTCTGATTCATGTACCTCAGATCTGGGAGGTGGTTTTGGAGGGAAGAGC
>NW_008653320.1:37636-39155 GCF_000695815.1 Acanthisitta chloris
TGCTGTCCATGGGGCTGTACCCACAGGAGTATGGCAATGCCTCCCACCCACATGGGGCAGCCCTGGCACACAGCCTGGCCCCAAGCCCTAGGGCTGTCACCCCACACCTTGCCCACCCTGTGGCTGCTGCTGGTGGTGCTAGGGGCAAGTGAGGAGTTGGGATGCTCAGCTGGGTGCCAGAGGCATCACGGAGCTGTCAGACCCAACCCCTCTGTGGTGCCAGCCCTCCAGTGTCCCCATCATCCCCTTCCTGGGAAACTCAGAAATTGACTGGAAATGAAGCAAGAAATGGGCTGGTAGTGCTGGTCTGGGGGGAACTGGGCATGTGGAGCTCCAGGTGCATAACTGGGTGCCTCTCCCAGCTCCTTGCTCCAGACCTGGCTCCTGCTGGCACCTCAGCCAGGATTCAGCCTCCAGGCTCAGGAGGTGGGCACAGATCTTGATAAAGACCTCTCTGGACAGCACTTTGCAGGTCCATTGGTGTGGTGACACATCCACTGAGGTGGCCATGAGTAATTTCAGCTCACAGCTCACTTGTTTCTGACAAACAATGCAGAGGAAAGCCCTGTGAGTTCTGCCCAAAGAGGTGGGGAGGGACAGTCACACAGTTCCTTCACCAATGAGCTGTTGGACTCACCTTGAAGGCACAGGCACCAGCACAGAGGAGGCACAGACAGGACATGTGCACCCTCAGTGCTCCCACACACAGGGCTGGGAGTGCTCTCCCCTGAGCCTGGTGGGATGCAGTGGGCAGGAGTGAATGGTGGTCCTGCTCGTGAGTGCACACCTGGAGGTATTGAGGGAGAGTTGCTCCTGCCTCCCTTGGCTAACCAAGCAGCTCTTAATTTTCCTCCTCTTATTTGTGGGATTGTTTTCCCCCCCATTATCAGACTCCTGCTTCCCAATGGGGAGACAGCACATCACACCTGCACACTGGGAACAGGTCTGTGTGGGCTGTCTCCCTGCACACCTCCAGCTGGTACTGCCAGCAAAGTGCCATCCTGACACCCCAACACCCACCCAGCAGCAGGCAGGCACCTCTCCCCTGCCTGTCCAGGGCAATCACCCCCTGAACCCCCATCTCTCATCCCTCTCCAAATCCTCAGACATGTCCCATCTCCCTCCAGCCCTTCACAAAGCTTGGCCAAAGCACACTTGGCTTCCCCATCCCTGGCTCTCACCTGGGAGGGGACCAGAGCAATCAGCAGCTACCGACCAACACCTGCAGGCTGGCTGCTCATCAGATAAATAGGCTGGAGGTGAGTGGGGCTGGGGCTGTTTGGGCTTGTCTGTGCTGCCATGAAGTCTCAACTGGGTAAGGATCTGCAGTGCTGTGGGGTCCTGCAGAGCTGGGGCTCTGCTGGGGCTTGGTTGGGGCTCTGGTGGGACTCACCTCGGGCTCTGGTGGTTGCAGGGGTCGGCAGGGCCATGGCCGCTCAGCCCCTGGAGCGTGAGGGTCTCGAGGCTGGTCCCCAGTCCCATGTGGTGCCTCCTGCAGCGGCCGAAGCTGCTGGCACAG
>NW_008653321.1:0-212 GCF_000695815.1 Acanthisitta chloris
CACGGTGCCACCGCAGGTACCATCCTGGGATCTGGCACCTCGGGGCTGCCGAGCCCCACTGCCCGTGGGTGCCCATCTGGGGCGGCCCCGGGGGGCAGGACAGGGCACCCCCAGCACAGTCAGCCCCATGTCAGGGCGATGACTTCTCGCAGGGATGTGCGGGATCAGGGCCAGGGGATGGGCTGGTTTCCTGCGGCACAAAATACCCGGAA
>NW_008653322.1:0-5543 GCF_000695815.1 Acanthisitta chloris
TGCGCCGGGCTCCCGGCTCTGCACCGACACGCCTGTGGGGCCGGTGGAGCAAGGGCAGAGACCCCGAGTCTGACTATCACCTGCTGAGCTCCTCTCACAGCTGCGTTACATGGTGTTCATGTAGCCTTAATTTTGCCTTCCTGTCTCATCTGCCACTTGCTGGTGTCTCCAGTGAGTTCTTCCGACCCCACCAGCACCCTGGATGTGCATTGCAGTACGAGTTGGGCTAAAACAGTGTTCCCAGCCCCCACTGAGCTCGCAGTCTGAAGGCAGGAGGAGAACAGTTTTCATGTCAAGAAAGCCAGATGTACGTTAGCAGATCTGGCACTGGTCAGCAGGCTCTTGTCTCTCTGACTTCAGTTCTCATTCACATGGAAGTCTTTAATATCATTAAACTCAAGCACTGCAAACATAAAAAAAGAGAGCTCTCAAGTTGTGGGACATCAATGGCTAACCAGTCTGATGATCCTGCTTGCACTTTGACTACCATGCTCTTCAGAGTCATGCTTTTCAGCACATTAGCCAGGAGGTCTGAGACCTGCTTCCTCACACTGACGTCTTCCTAAAGTTGGTGCTGGAACTGATGAGGTGTGCAGCATGAAGCTGAAGGTTATAAAATATTATGGCAAGGACTCCTTTAGGGTTTGGACAGCCACAGGGCTTCAGGTGAGTTTGACTATTGCCCCTAGAGTTTCTGTCTACCTGGGAGCTCAGCTGCCTTCCATTCTAGCAAAGACTCCATGTGGCATTGAGCGTTCATTCCAGAGTGCTGGCTGTGCAAGACATCACACAGAGGTTAAGTCACAGCAACACCTGAAAATCAACTGTAACAATTTCAGGAAATACATTAATAGCCGTGAAACACTAAACACTACTGGGATTTGTATGAGTCTCGAAAGCTCACCAGGGATTTTCCAGGTTTTCTATAGCTCACAGGACTTCTACATAGGTTAAACAATATGCAGTGAATCCTTCCTGTCCCAGTTTCATGGGGACTACCTGAAAATTTCCCCTAGCATGTGACTATCTGCAAGTTAATACTAAAGCTTGGGGTCACTTACAAAATCTGTGTGAACAATGGAAGAATGTATAAACCCTTCTTGGCCTTGAGGAATTTGTAAGCACTGCTTCCAGTTGATTATATCGTTTGCAGTCAGGAATAGTAAACAAAAACACATAGTCTATTTCAAGGGGAAATAACCTTTATGTAACAATTTTTGAAGACATTTAGTCAATTATCACATAAAAGCATGAACGTGAAGTGAAAGTAGTAAATACCTCTCAGGAGAAAGGATGTGGGGAGAGTTTTCAAGAGACAGGGAATACAACCTAGTCCCTCTGTGCACATTCATGTTGTTGTGGTTTTTTATGGGGTGCCCATCTCATTCAGTAGGTGGATAGTTATTGAGCATTGCTTTTTATTCCCCTTATTTAGCATGTCTCCTAAGGCTATGTAGAAGATGTAGTCACTAAATGCTCCATTTTTTACCAGAAACATGTTAATGCCATTTCCATTTTACCCAAGACCCTTTGGTTGAATAATGCAAGCAGGTTCATTCAGGATTTACAAATAACTCTCTAATCAGTTTGGGCAGCTTAATACTATCATTCCTGGTACTAAGCAAATACATTTTTCTCTCTGTCACGGTGTTAATTTATTGCAGAAACCATTAGGCTTCTATTGCTGTAAGAATAAATTTTGAATAGTTTGTCGTACTGATGTATAGCTAAGTCTCAACTAAATTCTTAGCAGCTTCTGGGAAATGAGATGCTATACTGTTATCAAGTCAACATAAGGTATAGTAAGTGGCAATGAGAGTTGACATTGTGATTTAAATATAACATCAATTACTAAAACACACAAAGACTTGAAGGAGGCCTGTGTGCTCAAAAGCTTATTTCCAGCTGTATCAATTAATGCATTAAAGGATTTAATCTCTCTGTCTGTGATTTTGCCATACTTGAAAGCAAAATGACATGCAAATAATGGAAGCCATGGTCAACTGGGTTCTCCTATATACCACATAATCTTGAAACAATTAGGTTGGACAAGATAATGGGAGTTAGTATCAAGAATGAGTAAGGCATCTCTCTAGGACTACTAGCCCATTCTGACTGGTCCAAACAAAGAGAAGGATTTCATCAAATGCCAGACAATAAACAAAAAATGGCCAAGGGATGTTTATGGGCAGCCCAAGACTACCTGGCAATTCAGGCCTGCAAATCATCTGTGCCACTGCATTATGCCAGGACTCAACGACAGGTAGCTGGGAAGCTGCTTGAACAGATGCCATGGTAGGTCTAAGCAAATCTTATGAACAAAGCTCATAATAGATCAATAATAAGCACTAAACCAAATTAAAATGTTGTAACGAAATGTAAAGCAGAATTCTTGTGTCATCTTTCAGGTCTCTAAAATAACCTATGTCTCAATGTACTCCTGTTCTGTCATACTACAGTACCCAGGGACTTCAGCTTCATCACATGCTTAGAAATCACCTGTGTGCTCTGAAACATCCTAGATCTAAGCTATTCTGAAATGTTTTTATTACAGCTCATTCCAGTTGCAGCAGAAAAGATAATGAGCAGAACCAAGCTGCAGAGTGCACTGCCAGGGCTGGGCAGCAGCTCCAGGGTGCAGCCCTTGTGGGTAGCTCGGGTAGAAATCTGGCCCTCTTCATTGTCAGACCTATGGGTTAGATTGGCTTGATAAAAGTCACTGTTGTTATAAGTGAAGTAATTCTATCTTTGTCTTCGCACGGTTCACCTTCTCAGTCCCTCTCAGTATTTCCTTCGTAGCCATAAAGAGCAGGAGCATTTTTCAGTTTGTGCTGAAGCTCCAGGCTGTGGTTTGTGGCAAGAAGTGGAAAATCTCTGTGGTTTCTGAGCGCATGAAGTCTTGTGTATGAAACACAGTCCAACAACAAGACCTCCCTCATTTTAGCCATTTCCATATAAATCACAAAATTTGTATTTGCTATCTTTGCACACCCTAGCAGCAGTTCTAAGCACATCCCAGATGATATTCATTCATAGGCAAAAGACACGAGTCTTTTTCTCCATTATCTGCCAGTACATCTACAGACCTGTGATGAGCTTCATCCCTACAAGCCAGGGGTAGCATGACACCAACAGTGTTCTTCCTTCCCTACAACCTTGGGTAGGATGCTATCAGTAAATCCAAGAAAAAATAAATTGACTTTCACTGCTCAGAGATCCATGAAAATAGTCTGTTTTTTAAGGCAGGGAGGTGAGATGCAGAGGTGCAAGGAAATGTTCAAGCATGGGTCTGTAATTTTGGAGCTGGATGTCTATGCTGAACTACCTACGTTTGCATGCTGAGGTCATGCTAAAGGTCTATGGTAGAGGTTGGAAGAGGAACTGACTTACAGCATTTGATGTAAATCCATGTATTTTCTTGACATTCCTACATACTACTTTTTAATGGAATTAAGTTAAAAATGGAAAAGGTTGTTGAAATAATGGAGTCTGTGCAATCATGGTCTAAAGACTATTTTAATATTGCGTTACAGGACAAAAGAGCCACAGAAGAAAATAGCATTGCTTCATGTGCCTAGTGCTATTATTGCAGGTGTATATTTTTGTGTGGGTATGTGTTTATTTTGGGTGATGAGTGGAAAGATACAAACCTAACAAGTGTGTGTACTTTGACCTTAACTTTACATGCCTTTTTATACTTTGGATTTCTCAAAACCCTCTTTCTGCATATTTCATGTTCTTGGAAAGTAAGCAAAAAGCTGGCAGGCACTTTGATAGAGTGGCCACAGAGCAAAATCCAGGACACCCTGAAAATCTTGTGGTTGGGTTTTTCTCTTCATGATTTCACCCTCTAGCAGTGAGCTTGCCTGCCAACTGCGATTAGGAAAGTGTCATCAAGCAGGCCTGGACTCTTCACCTGCTTCTGCTCTGTGCAGGTTTCGCTGCTTCCAGAGCCAGCACAACTGATATTGCTATCTCTCCTGAGCAAATCAGTTCACTCCCTTCCTTAAAAAATAACTGATAATGCAACAGTGGTATTGCCAAATGGCTTACAGGCTCTATCCCAACTGTCTCAGCTTGCAGTACATACAGACCATGATTCTTCCACAGGGTTTTGTACTGTATCTTGCAGTGGGTCTGGAAAGCCCTGCTGACCTTGACAGGGACTAGATGTGGTGCCACACTTGCTGTCTGAGGTAATGGAGTCAGCAATGGGATTTGGAAATCTTCAAATAGGCAGCAAGTTCAGCCCACTTGCTGCCTATTTGAAGATGAAAACCATCGCTTGGGCTCCTTCACAGCAGGAAGGCAATAACAGGATTAATTCCTGTTAATTATTGCTGAACTATTACGGTTAAGGTTACTATTACTTACTACTGTTATTAAATCTAACGTGAATGTGCTACGCAAATGCCATGCAGAGATTATTAAAATGAAGGACAGGACTCAGTCATCAGTTATGCTGCATAATCTTCCTGCTGCTGATGAGATCATACAGGTATGCACAAAGGCTCACTGATTAGAAAGGGGAAAAAGGTCTCACTCTTCCATGTAACAATGTGACATTTAACCTACAAATATTTGATTATATTCTCTTTTGGGGATTTACCTCCATCAATGCCTAGGCTGATTCTTCAGGTCTGAAAATGGGAAATGATTGCTGAGCTTTTCTTGTATTCTTTCACTTCATCAGTTGGACTAAATCCAGCAGTCAGTGAGGAAGGGGATACAAAGCCCAGTAAATCTTTGTAGTCACCTCCTCTAAAATCTTTAGCTCTACATAGCAAAGTCACTTGCTCTGTGCCATCTGGAATCTGTGCAAAAATAGTATGTAAAAGAACTCTGCAATTTAGGGATGCATGTACTTTAGAGTACAAGAAAGAAATATTTTATAGAAACAGTTGCACAGTGGCACAGGGAATCTGTTTTTAAAGGGTGCCTTTAATTTTTAAACACATCTCTGAATATCTTCTGCACAGGTATTCTTTGGCTTCAGAAGTGCTTTTTGTCAGCATAATAAAGGGGTTTATGATAACAATAGATTGAATACATGAAGAAAGAAGAACAAATTAAGATGACAATAAAACTATTAGGATTTTTGTAGGAAATCAGTGGGGTCACGGGGAAGCTTTTGTATCCAACTGTATATTAAATCTTTTGTCACTATCTCAAAGTTATGAGGAAGTCTGTGGGCAAGCTCTGCCACTGCTACTCAAGCCTTGGATTACCCCATTTCCCAGGCAGTTTTGTCTGTGTAGTTATAACATAGTTATAACATAGGAGCTATGTTGTGTCATCACTGAAGACTTAACATTAGTCACTGCAGTCTCAACTCATTTTCAGAGAGGCAGGTGTCTGGTACTGGTGTTTGAGATGTCCTCCAGTATCCTTCCTGAACTCCCAGCAGCTGTTCCCCATAATCCTATGTCCTATCTACCAGCCCCAGAAATGTGGTGGATGCCCTAGCCCACCTACCTGTGGATCAGACACCTGCAGTTGGGTACATAACCATGCCTATGTGCCACATGCTGTTTGCATTCCAC